>NW_023270415.1:76862050-77030954 GCF_011800145.1 Mirounga leonina | reverse complement strand
GCCGAGCAGGGAGCCCGATGCGGGACTCGATCCAGGGACTCCAGGATCATGACCTGAGCCGAAGGCAGTCGCTTAACCAACTGAGCCACCCAGGCGCCCCTGCTCTCCCATGTTCTAGACTCCAAGGATGCATTCAGCCTTATACACTGGGCTCTCTCCATTGACTGCCAAGACCACCTAGGAAATCCAGAGACCCCCTTTTCCCTTCTTAAAAAAACTTTAAAGTAACAAGCCATGTTTTTGTTTTGTTTGTTTGTTTCCTCAAGGATTTTACTGCTTTCCACTGCAGTCTAACAGAAGCTTAGAAAGGTGACCAGAGACCCAGACATTTGTGGATTTTTTAATTGCCCTTCCTGGGCTGGAGTCCTCCTTTCTCAGATGATAACTGCAAGCCCCATGGAACTCAGGCTCTGCTCTCTAGATCTGAGAAAGGTGTTCAGCAGCATCCCTCTTCCCATCCAGCAGTGAAAGGCATGCTCTTCCTTCCATTCTTTAAGATATATTTTTGCTACAGTTAAGGCTGAAATGACAATTCATCTCATATCAGTTCAACTCAATGTGAGTTTATTCATCAAACACTACATTTGAGGGGTAACTCATGAAGATGAATTACTAACTTACATTGTGTCACTTCTCCCATGGCTTTCAATAAAACTGCAGTGACAAAATGCCTTAAGGATCACAGCAGTGGGAGATTTGCAGGGAGCTGCAGAAACAAAATTTACCTCCGTTGCAAGTAGGCTGTCTTCATCACAGGGATCTGCAGAAGGTATATACACTTCAGACACCTCTCCACTCAAGCAGGGACCTTCCATAACCCGTTCACCAAACACATACTGAAAACAGGTTTATTCTGAGGTGCTTACAAAGAGATTTGTGTTAAGAGACTAGAAGGGGCATCCAGTATAAGAGCAACAATACAGGTTCCCCATTACACTTCCCGGAAACATGTGTACATGAGCCCTGGTGACCTACAGGAGATAAGAAGGCATCACAGGGATAGAGAGATTGGCTCTTGTAATTGGTGGGCTCTCTCTGCTTGTTCTCATCTCAGAAATGCCTTACTAAACTCTCTCATAACCTGTAATTGAGGTAATTAATCTTTTTCTCTTCTCAGCATATGATCCCATTTGCATGCTTTAACAGCATTTTAATAATTGAAGCTTTTTCATAATTATCAGGAGTTAATCACTACATTTTAGGCAAAACATCCCATACCAGACATCATTCAGAGTTGAGAAGAGGTTGAATATATGGGAAAATAATGATGCCAGGGAAGATTCCTGCTCAGCAGATCAATAGCTAAGGAATTGCCATGTTGATGAACACCAGTCATACACTAATTTCCCCTAAAGGCCTGCTCTAATAATTAACACATATTGGGGTCAGAGAAGCTTAGTGCTAAAATATTTTAATATTTGCTCAGCATTAACCTTCTTCTCCCATTTATTGCCAGCAAAGGACTTTGTGTTATCATAAGGCAGAATAGCCTACAGGCCAGGTATCAGGATAAACACTCCCTCACAAATTCTTCAATTTCCTACCTGTTTGTTTCAGAATATATTTACAGACCCTCTCGCCACATTTCTTTTACTTTAGGACTCTCCAACAGAGACTTCCACACTCCTGCTTTACACATATTGGTTATCTATGATTTTCTGAAATGAAATGCCTGTCTGAATTCTAGAAAGTCAAGGAGGTCGTGGACTATCTAAAATAAATATGGCAGTGCTTCTAAAATACAACAGGTGCCAGAAAAGAGATGAGGTCCCAAAGAAGATAAACATCAAAGGTCTCACCACCAATCTGCCTTTTGAAGAAGGGGAATATGCAGTAAACTTTCGAAAGAGTCACAATGTGCTTCTTTGAGGTGAACTTTCTATTCTGGTTTATCCCATGAAGTCTATGTGCTACTTGAGAATTACAGAATATTTTAATGCAATCTATATTTGTGATTGCCTTTCCAATGTTACCCCAGGACCTGAAGATGAACAAAAATGCTGAAGAAAGACCCTTGGATCTAGTGGTAATGATTATCATTTGCATGACACATGATGTTTTACGTTATCTTACAAACAATCCATCACTGATCACTCTCTTCCCTGATGTTCAAAGCACAACATGCCCCAAGGTGCCTCCTGTTTCCATACCAGACTAGATTCAGGGAGTTTGAACATGTTGGTTTTACACTGGTTCTGAGTGACTGATCAACACCAAACCCTGGATCTTCTAAACTCAGATCCTGGGTGCCTCAAATTTGATTATGCCTTCAGCATGAATAGATGATCTCATCTAAGAGACAGTGAATAATGGTAAATATTCGAAGATACTTCATTACTTCTCTCAACAAGTCTGAACTTAGGGGTCCTTATTTTGGGTTCCCCTAGCATCACATACTTATCCTGTCATAACAATTAGCTCATTCTCATTATTAGCTTAACTGTATATCGTCCTTGAAAGAATGAAGCATTGGGGTGCCTGGGTGGCTCAGTCGTTAAGCGTCTGCCTTTGGCTCAGGTCATGATCCTAGGGTCCTGGGATCGAGACCCACATTGGGTTCCCTGCTCCGTGGGAAGCCTGCTTCTCCCTCACCCACTCCCCCTGATTGTGTTCTCTCTCTCACTGTGTCTTTACTTGCCAAATAAATAAATAAAATCTTAAAAAAAAAAAAAGGAAAGAATGAAGCATTGCTATGGGCAGGGATGATGCCTATCATGTCGCCAAAATATTCTATTTTGGGCAAACACTCAAGCAAAATAAAAAGTACAAAATGATGATAAATGCTAAAGAGACAATAAAGTGGGGAAGGGAAAAAGGGACTATTGAGGGAGGTAGAAAATTGATATTGTATAGTTAAAGGCAGTCTCCCTGAGAATGTGACACTTCGGTCAGAGCCCGAAGGTGAGGAAGCAAGTTCTGAGGAACCTGAAGGAAGAAGAAGGTTCAGGTGGAAAGCCCTTAAAGCAGGGGCTGGGACTATGTGTGCCAAGTGGAGTCAGGACACACTGAGGTGAGAGGGAGGGGGCCTCGGGCTGTCCAGAGGCCCCACGGTGTAGCCCTTGGCAAGGGCCCAGTATCTTATTCCTAAGGGAATGGAAGCCATTAAAATGTTCTGAACAGAAGAAAAAAAACAGCCTGATGTGATACGTAATTTTATGGGTAACTTGACTGGGCCACATGATGCCCCGATATTCAGTTAAACATTATTCTGGGGACATCTGTGAGGCTGTTTCTGGATGAGATTGGCATTTGATTTGGTTGGCTGAGTAAAGCAGATTGCCCTCCCCAGTATTGGTAGGCACCTTCCAATCTGTTTAGAAGGGGCTGAGTAGAACAGTAAGAGGAAGAAGGGAGAATTTGCTTTCTTCCTGACTTCTTGAGCTGGGACATCTGTCTTCTCTTGTCCTCAGACTGGGACTTACACCCTCCCGGCTCCTGGTTCTCAAGCCTTTGGAATCAGATTGGAACTACACTCCCAAGATCTTCCTTGAGCCTCCAAGTTACAAATGACAGATTGAGGGACTTCTCAGACTTCATAATCCCATGGGCCAATTGCTCAAAATAAATCTCTAAAGAACCCTAACACACCTAATAACTTAAAAGGATCTTGTTGGCTATTTCATTGAGATCAGATGAGAGCTAATTCCCCTTGAAACATAAGATCCTTCAGAGGAATGCCTTGATTATGATTGGGAAGATCAGTTAACATTTTTTTTGCATGAGTGACTCTGATAAACTACTTAAGCTTATAAAATCTTACTGCTCCCTTTTCCTCATTACAAAATACTTTCATTTGGAAAAAGGTCGCAAGACTTAAGGAATAAGTAGGAGGAAGCTAAAGGGGGGATGTGTTTTCCAAGCAACTTCTAAATATTGCAACATAATAACCACATTATATTTATATTTAATTTTACAATGAAGATACTTTGAATAAAACTTTACATAGATTATTCCTAAGATTTTCTGTGTTTACTCTTATCTATATCTTTTACCTGTATCTTAAAGGAATCATTCCAAATATTTTGATCTGAAAATAAGAATAAATAGGCTTACTGCCCAGAACTCTTGGGAGGATTAGTTGAGATGAAGTAAGGAAAAATGCCAGCACAAATTTTAGCATTAGAAGTACCCACTCACATTTTTTTTTAAAGATTTTATTTATTTATTTGAGAGAGAGAATGAGAGAGAGAGAGCATGAGAGGGGGGAGGGTCAGAGGGAGAGGCAGACTCCCCGCCGAGCAGGGAGCCCGATGCGGGACTCGATCCCGGGACTCCAGGATCATGACCTGAGCCGAAGGCAGTCGCTTAACCAACTGAGCCACCCAGGCGCCCCCCACTCACATTTTATTTAGTGCTACAAAGTACCCAATCTCATTTTAGTGTGTTTTTTGTTTTGTTTTGTTTTAGTTTAATTTGTTTGTCTTAAGCAGGATTGGAAATGTATACTAGTAAAGCTGCAACAAATTCTGTGCTCAAACAGGAAACCTCAGCTCCCTATATATTATTAAAATATTAGAGTTAAAATATCTTCAATCTTCTGCCACCTCCCTCATTGGAAATTGAATAAAAGAAACTCAAAGTAAATCCATAGCTTTAAAAAGTCTCACAATTTTCATGAAATAGATGAATTATAAAATGTCATCTCTGTGGGACAAGGGGGAGGGAACCAATATAAAAAGGAGAAATAAGACATTATTGGTTTTCTTTTCCAAAAGCACCATGGCCATTTTCATCCTAAACAACATATTTTTTATTTACATTTTTGAAACAAACTGGATTTTTCTCTTTCCATGAGTTGAAATATAAACAAAGACAGAAACAAATGAACAGTGCCAATATTTTATCTATGGAAATTTCTGGTATTTTGTCAGGTTTTCTTATTCCTCTTTTGATTATTTAGCTATGTGGGATTTTATGAGCTTATTCTTCTTTTTACTGTACACAGCCAATATCTTTCCAGATGTAGCTGAAGTGCCACCTCTGTGAGTCACAAGACCACAGAATTACAAAGGTAGAGTATCTGCAAGGTTTAGTACCCATGCAATCATCCATTCCCCAGGTTTTGTTGTTGTTGGAAGACAGATTTATATATGCAATTATGACTGTGTTTGTTTTCTCAGACTTTCCATTTCTCTTTGCTACCACCTCCCTTTCATAGGTACCCTGGGGACACCCTCTGAGCACCTTGGAGCAGAAACAAAGATGCAGAGAAACAGAGAGATCCTGATTCTTGAGTGCTGATCAACTCATACTGATCTCAGTGGTTACAGAAAGTTGGAGAGGACAGTTAGGAAGAGAGAAAGGACTGGGAAAAGAACGGAAAATATGGAAAGAGCAGAAACCTCCGGGGGGTAAAGAGGAGATGTTGGAAGGAGGACAAGGGCAGAGACTCAGCACCAAGCTCCTTTCAAGTGTGGACCGTCATGCTTCTGACCCAAGCCTGGATAACAGAAACCTGAGTCCTGGGCGCTTGTCAGCACCATAGGGAGAATCTGAGGAGGTGGCCATGGCGGCATTAAGGAATATCTCATACCCTTGAATAGGACTGAATCCTCCATATTTATGATGTCTTTTTACAGTGGATCGACCACCAGTATTTTTAGTCTGTTTGTTTTTAGGTTGTTGTAACTTATTTTTACTATGAAAGAAATATGCACTCGATTAAAAAAAATTATACACACATGCACACGCACAGCTCATAAACTTTATCCGTAAGTCTGAAATCCTTATTCAAATTTTTTGGCTACACCAGATATTTGGAATCATCATATTTAGAATATACATGTTCAATAAGACTGTCTTTTCCACAAGAAAGGCTGCTGGCATTTTGATTGGGATTTCTTTTTTCTCTCTTTTTTTTATTATGTTATGTTAATCACCATACATTACATCATTAGTTTTGATGTAGTGTTCCATGATTCATTGTGTATAACACCCAGTGCTCCATGCAGAACGTGCCCTCCTCAATACCCACCACCAGGCTAACCCATCCCCCCACTCCCCTCCCCTCTAGAACCCTCAGTTTGTTTCTCAGAGTCCATAGTCTCTCATGGTTTGTCTCCCCCTCCAAATTCCCCCCCTTCATTTTTCCCTTCTTACTATCTTCTTCTTCTTCTTTTTTTTAACATATAATGTATAATTTGTTTCAGAGGTACAGGTCTGTGATTCAACAGTCTTACACAATTCAGAGCGCTCACCATAGCACATACCCTCCCCAATGTCTATCAATCTAAAACTTAATGAGACAAAATTGACATTTTACACTTTTGGTTCTTTCAATTCATAAGCATTGTAAACACTTGTAAACAACTTCATTTAATATTTTACTTTTTTCTCTCGGTAGCATTTTGTAGTTATTCAGAGTACAGGTCCTACACACATATATATATTTTTTAATTTGTCCCTAAGTATTTCCTTTTTTTTCAGATGCAATTGGAACTGGCAATATTTTGAAATTAAATTTTAAAATCACTCATTACTTATGTATAGAAGTACAATTTCTTTTTATATATTAAACTTCTATGCCACAACCTTGAGAAAGTCACAATTAGTTCCATGAGCTATTTTACAGTTTCCATATATTTTCCTACATATGCCATAAAGTGCTGTGAACATAAAATCAATTTTACTTCCTTCTTTTGAATATTCATATTTTATTTATTTTGCTTACCTAATGAAATACCTGGAACCTCCAATACAATATTAAATAGAAATGGTAAAACCAGAAGTCTTTGCCTTTTTTCCCCAGTCCCAGGGGAGAGCAATTGAGTGTTCCTTATTTTAAAGAGAAAGAGAGAGAGAGAGAGAGAATGAATGAGATTGGATAAATACCAGAAATTTTTTTAAAAAAAGATTTTACTACAGATCAGTTAGATATCAATAAAATATTACAGAATATAATTAGCAAATTTATGTGAATAAATGTGGATATTTAGGTAAAATAGACACATTCTTAGAAAAACATACTAACACTGAAATCTTTAAAGAAATTAATCTATGGGGGCGCCTGGGTGGCTCAGATGGTTAAGCGTCTGCCTTTGGCTTAGGTCATGATCCCAGGGTCCTGGGATCGAGCCCCGCATCGGGCTCCCTGCTCTGCAGGAAGCCTGCTTCTCCCTCCTCCACTCCCCCTGCTTGTGTTCCCTCTCTCGCTGTGTCTCTCTCTGTCATATAAAAAAAAAAAAAAAAAAAGAAAAAAAAAAAGAAAAAAGAAATTAATCTCTGATATAAAATCTTCCCACAAAGAAAACCCTAGGTATAGATAGCTTTGTCACAAAATTTTAAAATATATATGGAAATGCAAAGGCCAATAATAATGTATACAAGATTGAAGAATGACAATATGATGTTTTATTCTTCTCAATATGAAGACTCCTGAGGAAGTTATAGTAATCAGAACAGTGCAGTATCAGCACAGATGATTAGCTAAAAGTGACAAACAAGAGAACTGAAAAATTTCCCCACTCACCAGGTATAGGGGATTTATGACAAAGGTGACATTATAGAACAGTGGGAAAGGACAAGTTTTTCAATGCACATTGTGGAGACAACTAGATGCAGACACTGAAAATTATTACAATGGACACGACCTCATGCTAAAAATAATTACAAGTTTTAGCGTGATTAGATATAAATGTAAAAAATGAAGTAGCATACCTTTCAGACAACTTATCAGGAGATATTTCTTAAGTAGAGAAAAAAAATCTTAACCACAAAGAAAAATATTAATAAAGTAGGGTGTACTAAAATTAAGAACTTTTATTTATCAAAACATTTTATTAAGGATGCAAAATGTAAAGCCACAAAGTGGGAAAAGATATTTACGACCACCTATAATAAACAAGTCTCATAACTGGAATGCATATAAAGAATGCCAACAAATCTGTAAGAAAAAGACCTATAACCCAATTAAAAATGGGAAGTGGGTAAAGACATAAGCACACACTATCAAAAGAGGATATACAAATGACTGATAAATATCGTATGTTCAAAGAAATGTAAATTAAAACCACAAAGATTTGCTACAAAACACTCACAGAACAACTAAAATAATAATAATAAAGAATGGCAATACTAAGCGATGTCTAATGCCGTTTATGTAAAGGTGGAAAAAGATGGCGATGCTAATTTTGATGTTAAAATTCAAGATAATGGTTATCCTGAGTAGGACAGAAAGGTTAGTGGTTAGGAGAAAGCAGGAGACAATTTCTTAGGTGTTAATAATGTTTTATTTCTCAGATGGATGCTAGTCACCAAGTACGTTCACTTTGTGATAATGCTTTGAGCTCCATATTTGAACCTTTTGTTTTCTATATATATATTTCTGAGTGTGTGTGTGCATATATATATATATATATATATACACACATATGTGTATACAAAACCTTTTGTTTTCTATACATATATTTCTGTGTGTATATATATACACACATATAATAAACTGAGATTAATATATATATCAACAAACCTTATAAAACCAAGTAGGAATAATCAAAATGAGACATTTATAGAGTTGATACTTAAGCCAATAAAAGAATTCCATGAAAATATCATGATAATACATTTGATAATTTATATGAAACAAAATATTTCCTAAAAGTTAGAAATTTGACCGAGGAAAAACTGAAATCCTAAATCGACAACTGGCTCATTAGGGAAAGCAAATTTTTAGATATAACAAAATAACACAATACAGACAATGCCCTCAATCCTGATTGACTTACTCACTTGATAAACATTTATTTATTTATTTATTTATTTTACTAAGCATGTTTTTACAGTCACTAATTTTTTTTTTTTAAAGATTTTGTTTATTTATTTGACAGAGAGTGACACAGTGAGATTGGGAACATAAGCAGGGGGAGTGGGGGAGGGAGAAGCAGGCTTCCTGCGGAGCAGGGGGCCCAATGTGAGGCTCGATCACAGGACCCTGGGACCATGACCTGAGCTGAAGGCAGAGGCTTAATGAATGAGCCACCCAGCCTTTTAATACTTATTTTATTTTTGTACCAAACAAGTAAACTTTTTAAGATTTTATTTATTTGTGAGAGAGAGAGTGAGCACAAGGGTGGGGGGAGCAGTGAGAGGGAGAAGCAGGCCTCCCGCCAAGCGGGGAGCCCGATGTGGGACTCGATCCCAGGATCCTGGGATCATGACCTGAGCCGAAGGCAGACGCTTAACGACTGAGCCACCCAGGCGCCCTACAGTCACTAATTTAACATTAATTTTCAATTGACATTCACTGTGACTGTATCTATGTAGTGGACGATCTAGAAAAGGCCAGCCTCTACAAGGAGGATCCTGGCTTCCTCAGGACCCTCAAGTTTCTAAATTCGAACGGTACAGCTTATCCAAGCCACACATCTGACTGCACATTTGGCCTGGGTGTGTTGCTAACTACCTTCCCCATCAAACAACAAAACACTGTTGAAGAAGTGCGTGTATAATGTTGTAAAAAAGAATATGAGCTCAGGAAGATCAGTCTGGGTTCACATCCCAGCTCTGCCACATTTTAACGCTGAGGCCTTTGGCGGGGTACCTGATAATAGCAACAGACACTAAAGAGCACTCAGTAGGCGCCAAGAACTCATCTAAGAAATGGCGTAAATCTACCTGTTTTATGCTTGTAGCATTTCTAGGAGTCATGAGCCATTTTTATTGAGATTTGGCGGGTTTGATAACTGAAGCATGGGAAAGTTAAGATCTTGCCCAAAATAATACAGACGAAGTTTGGAGCAAGATTGTAATGTTTGCTTCCTATTTGCAGAGAATATATTTGTAATCACTAAATTATACTGCTTGCTGTCTAGTTTATTTATTTATTTTTAAAGATTTTATTTATTTATTTGACAGAGAGAGAGTGAGAGCACAAGCAGGGGGAGCGGCAGGCAGAGCGAGAGGGAGAAGCAGGCTCCCCGCTAAGCAGGGAGCCTGACGCGGGGCTTGATCCCAGGACTCCGGGATCATGACCTGCGCCAAAGGCAGGCAGACGCTGAACTGACTGAATCACCCAGGCACCCCAACTTGCTGTCTGGTTTAAACACTGTAAGACTTAGTCTTCTAAATTGAGAATGAGAGATAACTTTTCTTATAGAATACGGTTGTGTGGACAACACTAAAAAGTAACAAATACAAAATGTTTTATACACGCCAGGCACATACATGAGTGCACCCAACAAATTCTTGTTGAACTGAAATAATGAACTGAATGAACTGAATTTACAAATGAAATAATAAACTAAAATTAATAAAAACATATGACATTTACTATCAAGAAATTGATTAGACCGAATACTTCTACGTGGTTTTACAGTCTGCTCTTACAACAATCTTCAAGCTGAGTTTTTATGTTCTGGTCATCGATAGCCAACATACATTGGCCAATTTCCCCATGACTGCCATGGTTCCAAGCAATCTGAACATGCATTAAATTACCTAATTAACAGGGTGCCTGGGTGGCTAAGTTGGTTAAGCATCTGCCTTCAGCTCAGGTCATGATCTCAGGGTCCTGGGATCGAGCCCCTTGTTGGGCCCCCTTCTCAGTGGAGAGTCTTCTTCTACCTCTCCCTCTGCCCCTTTCCCCTGCTCATTCTCTCTCACTCTCTCTCTCTCAAATAACTAAATAAAATCTTTAATTTTTTTTAATTACCTGATTATCCTACCAACCTAAAATAGTAATTGCTATTATTAGTAGTATCCTCATCTTACAGATGGAAAACTGATGCAAGACAAAGTTTAGGTAACTTACTTAGGCCACATAGCTACTAAGTAGAGGATGGGTCTATGCACCCATGTTCTTTTGCAAGAGCCCATCTGTTTAACTATCTGCCATGTCCTCATTGAGCTGTGAATTTCTTAATGGCAGGAGCTTTATTTGCTTTTTTAAACTCTCATCACTGGCATAGTTTGTGGGTCATTATAAATAGATAAAATATTGAAATCTTAGGCCTCAGCTTTAAGAAGAAATCTCTGGAACTGATGGAAGAATGAACTGCCCGATACAGAGAATGGATTGTCTATTAAAGAGATCTCTTTTTTTGTACTAAATTATCTTATTTTTAATTAACAACTGAATGAATGAACAACTAAACAAACTAGGTACAAGCTTGGATATGTCAGAAGGTCTAAGTGTGTCCAGACATGAGCAGCATTTCAGAGGCAGAGTCCAAAGGACTTGCTGACAGATTTACTACTGTAGGCAATGAACAGAATGCCAGAACACTTAGAGGTATCACCTCTGGGTTCTCAGTTTTAAGGTCGGTTTGGGCTCTTGACAAATCAGGTGCCTGAACGTACCCTCCTGCCCAGTTGCCCACAGCCCATGGTGACAGAGCTAGGTATACTCACTGTGAAAGCTTTCCCTAGTCTTGGTGTCCTCTGCAAATAGGGATCTAAGCAGATGATGTAAGGTTTTTATGAGGGCTCGTCACGTGTTGAGTCTTCTTTAGAAGACATAATTTTCATTTCCCTCCTTATGCTTCAATTTCTAGAATGCTAAATTAACATAAATGCCAATAAGTTTAAATAGATTTTTTAGACATATTTCCCCACATTGCCTAATAATCATAAATAGACTAGCATCCAAGTTTAAGTTTCTGACTGCATACATGTGTGTTGCGATCATCCCATAAGAGTAGCAAAGCCACTAACTAGAAAAAGAAAAACCAAGAATATCTCTATCTGGATAATATGAGGCTGGTTTTTCTACCCTAAAAATCTTTCCACTGTGTCATGATAATTGAGAGCTCCCAGAGTGCCAGTTCGTTGGATGTTGTCAATATCACGTATGTCTGCAGGTTAGAACATAAGTCCTTTCTCCAGCCGTTACAAGTTGTATAACTCTAGGTAAGTACATTGGATATGGTCAATTGATGCTCAGCATCCACTCTCCCATCTTTCTTGGCCATTCTCGGTAAACTAAAAGCTGGAAAGCAAAAATCAACATGCCTTGGCTCAGTATTAACTAGGATTCTGCATGCAGATATGGTTCTGCCAATTGCATGCACTTAGGTGATTTATAAATGAAGAGTGAGGAGGAGGCCACCCTCCTACTGCTGGCTGGTGGCCAGCCATGTTATGGCGATGTGGCTGCCCAGAGCAGGTGCATAGTGACGGTGGCAGCTGTAACAGCTCTCTCTGATCCCCCAGTCCCTGTGCTGGCGTATACTCAACCTCAGTCATGCCACATCCCCGACTCTTGCTCCTCCAGTCCTTCCAAGATTCCATAAGCACTTAATTCCTTGCATTAATTCACGTTTGGTTTAAAATAGTTAGTGTCTCCTGCCGTGAGCCCAAACTGCTAGAGCACGTCTCTTTCTGAGACCTCAGTTAATTTATCTCTTTAGTGAGACTAATGAAATGATTAAATGCAGGGGCCTGGAACAAATTATTCCTTGAGTTTCATGTTATTTTTGTTTAAAAGCCAGGTCAGAAAAATCAAAAATTATAGAAAAATTATCCTCAGTATGCAGTCCAAATACTGTCAAATTAGAAGTAAGATGTATCATAAAAATATTTAATTAAATACTATCTATTTTTTAATATCTATTAAATTCCAAGCAGTATTCCAGGTGGTGATTATATAATAATGAGTCAGACAATTTTATTGCCTTCTAGGAGTTCACCCTTTACTGGGATATATAGATCCACAATCAGGCAATTTCAGTACAATGTCATAAGGGGTGCAGTGATGGCAGGCACAGGGCATGGCCAAAGCCAAGGTGAGTAGCATAGGTCTCCTTAGGAAATGAGGCTTCATGGTGAGCTCAGAAGTAGTGGTGTCTGATTAGAACCTTGAGTGACAAGACAAAGACTAGAAATACAGTAGATGGCCTCGGTGGCTGGCTACCCTATAGTTTTCCCCATTCTTTCATACTTGCAGTTCCCACCTCCCACCATTGAGGAGTTGAAAGACCATATGCTTGCATTCGTAGCCTCCCTTGCAGCTAGTTCATGGGCATGTGGCACAATCCTGGCAGAGACCCGAGGAAATGTCTGAGGGACGTGTCTGGGGATGTTTACCTTCTAAAATAATGATGATTATGATGATAATAATAATAATATGCATGGAAATTAACCATGTCATCTCTGCCCATGCTTGGATGTTGCTCTTTGAGAATGTGATGCTAGGGTCTGTGGCAACCACCTTTTGAGAGTGTAAATTGTCTCATTAAGGTCTTTATATTGATTACAAATTGAAATAATATTTTGGATATATTAGGTCAAATAAATATATTATTTAAATTAATTTTACCTGTTACTTTTTACTTTTGGGGAAAAAAAAGTCCTAGAAAATGTAAAATCATGTATGTGGTTTGCATTACGTTCCTGTTAGACAGTGCTGGTGTGGACAATGCTATCAGTTAAGAGACTTACAATAATCTTGAGGAGATATGGTAGCAAAATAAACTGGTCACTAAAATGGAAAGAGGGGTTGTTACAGAGTTAAGTGAATTAATTAAATGTAGAGAGTTCATAAAAGATAGAATCTGAGATTAACATTCATTTCTTCTATCGAACACTCAGTTCCCATAGCATACTGTGTATTAAGTATGCTACTTGTTGTAACAACGAACCCCTAAATCTAGTGACTCAATAAAGTATAAGCTTCATCTTTTCTCATTGCTATATGAAGGACTGGGGTCTGCTTTCCACATGTACAGAGACCAGGTTCATTCCATCCTGTGGCTCCATTATCCCCAGGGGCCTTTGGATCCTCTGTGAATGTTCTACACTTGACCAATAGTTGGTAGAAAAGAGAAGGTGTAGCTTTTTTTTTTAATAAGCCAGGTGTGGAGGGGTGCCTAGGTGGCTCAGTCAGTTGAGTGCCCGACTCTTGATTTCAGCTCAGGTCATGATCTCAGGGTCATGAGATCAAACCCCACATTGGGCTCCACACTTGGCATGGAGTTTGCTTGAGATCATCTCTCCCCCTCTGCCCCTCCCCACCCCACATGCTCTCTCTCTCTCTCAATAAATAATTAATTTTTTAAAAAGTTAAAAAAAAAAGCCAGGTGTGAAAACAGAGCATATCACTTCTGTAAACGTTAGTAGCCAGAAACATTACATGTCACCCAACTGCAAGAGAGCGTGACAATGGTAGTCGAGCTCTATGCTCAGGAAGGAAGAAAAATGGACTTGGTGAACAATTTATTATTTTTTCATGTAGTGACATGGGATCACATGTGTAATCACTTCTATAGAAACACAGGTGATACTTTTCAGAATGACCACATTCAGACTAAGGGCTTGGTGAGTGTACATGAGGTGTTTAGTGATGCAGAATTAAATTTCAGGAGGGAATTCTAGTTGGACATACAGATACAGACATCATCAATTTATGCATAATCACGAAGACATGGCAGTGCATGAGTTAACTGTTTGCCTCAAAGCCATCTGAGAAATGAATGCTAGGGCTTTGGACAACAGAGGGATTGTCTGCTCCATTGACATTGTTTTAGAGAAGAGCAAATCTCTGCCATTCAGAAGAGCCCTTGTGTCTCAGAAGGACACAATCATCCTCAATTTGTGGGACCACTGCTACGATTTTTTTCTAGAGGTTGTTCTGCCCTCGTATTAGAAAGAAAAGATAGGCACTTGGTTCAGCCCAATAGCAGGGGTATACATGTGAGAAAAGGTTTACCCCTTTCTAACCTTTCTACACACTGTTGGTGGGAATGCAGGCTGGTGCAGCCACTCTGGAAAACAGTATGGAGGTTCCTCAAAAAGTTGAAAATAGAGCTACTGTACAACCCAGCAATTACACTACTGGGTATTTACCCCAAAGATACAAATGTAGGGATCCAAAGGGGTACGTGCACCCCAATGTTTATAGCAGCAATGTCCACAATAGCCAAACTGTGAAAGGAACCAAGATATCCATCAACAGATGAATTGATAAAGAAGATGTGGTATATATATATATAATGGAATATTATGCAGCTGTTAAAAAAACAAGATCTTGCTATTTGCAACAACATGGATGGAACTAGACGGTATTATGCTAAGGGAAATAAGTCAATCAGAGAAAGACATGTATTATATGATCTCACTGATATGAGGAATTCTTAATCTCAGGAAACAAACTGAGGGTTGCTGGAGTGGTGGGGGTGGGAGGGATGGGGTGGCTAGGGTGATAGACATTGGGGAGGGTATGTGCTATGGTGAGCACTGTGAATTGTGTAAGACTGATGAATCACAGATCTGTACCTCTGAAGCAAACAATACATTATATGTAAAAAAAAAAAAAAAAAAAAAAGAGGATATTAGGAAGGGGAAAATGAAGGAGGGGGAATCGGTGGGGGAGATGAACCATGAGAGACTATGGACTCTGAGAAACAAACTAAGGGTTCTAGAGGGGAGAGGAGTGGGGGGGTGGATTAGCCTGGTGATGGGTATTAAAGAGGGCATGTATTGAATGGAGCACTGGGTGTTATACACAAACAATGAATCATGGAGCATGGAACACGACATCAAAAACTAATGATGTAATGTATGGTGATTAACATAACATAATAAAATTAAAAAAAAAAAAAGCTTTACCCCTTTCCTTTGGGTATGCCATGTTGTGAAAGTGACTCCTCATTTGATTCTTCATGAATTGTGCAGATCTTTCTAGCATTCGTTGCCCCACCTTTTCCTTTAAACCTCAAAACCTCTCAAAAATGTAAGCTATACTATATGATTTCATTTCCTCTCTCCCTTTCATTTACACCTAAGCCTCTGAAGTCTAGTGTTTGTTCCTTTTCCTTTCTGAAAATGCTGTCACTAGAGTCACAGATGATCCAGAGTTTACTGGCATGGTTGGAAGGTCAGTGAAGTGGGAGAGGATCTCGCCTCAGGTGCAAAGTTTAAAGGGACAGCAAAAAACTCAGTAGTCAAGATAGATGGGTTTTAATGCAATATTTTTAAAAAATCAAAATTAATGGAAAAATGCATGAGAAACAAAATGTCAAATTTTAAATCAAGATAGGATCAGTCCTGAATATTGTTAATGCCTTTCACTGTAGCCCTTTCCCAGTTCAATGGTTCTCTTTTCCTTCACAATGTGTTATGTGCTTCTCTCTCACCTAATTTGCTTCCCCTTTTCCTCTCCTTTTGCTGGCTCCTTCCTCCTACCTTTCCCAAAGTTGTGTACATGGACCATCATGTTCATTGAAAAACTTTTAACTATTTGTCACACTATTTTCAACTACTCAGTTATGCTCAGTTATGCTAATGCTAAAATCACTATTTCTAGTTCATCCCTCATCCCTAAAATTCAGAGGCACATATTTAGTAGCCTTCTGGACATCTCTATCTGAATATTTTCCTCCCAATAAACCCTTAAAATTCAAAATATCAAAGCATGGATTTATTTTCTATATATCTCCAATCATGTACCTCTTTTCATACTCTAGTTGGTGGTAAAAGGCTTTCCCCCTTTATTCCCCACATTTAATCACTCAATAAATCCTAGTATATTATTTCTATATATTTCTTAAATACATCTCCTATTTTCATAAATATCAATCCTATAAGAATATCATCTTTTCTCCTTGTTCCCATGTGTCTCTTCTTCTCCCTTCTCTGTATGTATGTAGATCTATCTATCTATCCACATATATATGTGGACACAAATATATGTATCAGTATGTGTTTCTAATCTCTGTTGATCCAGTGTGTATACACCCATATATAATATGTGCCTTGGATTGAATGTATACCCCCAAAATTCATGTGTTGAAACCTAATGTCTGGGAGGTAGGGCCTTTGGGAGGTGATTAAGATATGAGGATGGAGCTCCCCCTTAAAGAAGAGACCCCAGAGAGCTCCCTCATATGTTCCACCATGTAAGAGGTGCTATCTATGAACCAGAAAGTGGGCTCTCACCTGACACCAAATCTGCTGGCACCCTGATCTTGGTTTTTCAGCATCAACTGTGCAAAATGCATTTCTGTTGTTTACCAGCTATTTGGTCTCAGGTACGACTGGTTGGCTCAGTTGGTAGAGCATGTGACTCTTGATCTCGGGTTCATGAGTTCAAGGCCCACATTGGGCATAGAGATTACTTATAAAATACACACACACACACACACATAAAGTAGCCTATCAACTACTTGGTGTCTAGGATTTTGTGATAGTAGTCTGAACAGACTAAGACAATATGTGCACATTCACACATGTGAATAAACTAAGATGTTAATGGAGAATACATTAAGTATAATTTGGAGCTATGACTATCCCTATGGAAAGTTATTAAGAATACAGATTAAGGATCATCTCTCAAGTTGGGGGCCCCAGAGGACTAAGAAGGTAGGTAGAGAGAGCTCATTGTTTTGGTCTGAGCTAAGGGCCCAACAGTTTGAAAGAATGGTCCAGTTTCTAACAATTATGTCCTAAGTCACAGCAATACCCTACCGAGCACATGAAAGGCTCTAAGTTACTCCAAGAATGAAATATCTTTCTAGGACTCTGGCTCTTTAGGAATTTCTAAAGGCACCCTGACTACTTGCTCGACTTTTCCAAGAGACCAAATGCTGCTCAGGCCTGCCCTGCTGCCACTCATGTGCCCTCATCGTGCTATAAAGCAAAAAGAGGCAAGAGAACAAAAGGAAATCCTATGCAATCTCCCTTGCTTCCTTCTCTCCAGTTTTTGTCCTCAGACAAAACAAAGTGACCAAGAGAAAACATCTTACCTTCAAAAGTAATGTGTGCTTCTACCTTTGTCTATCATAGATCTACCAATAATGTTGGTGTAATTTATCTTTCTTAGGAAATAAATCATTAGTCAGTTGTGGATTCAACCTCAGGAAATCCTAGAAATTCCCAGAGGAATAATCATATTGAGACTCTCCTCCTTGGGATTTCCAAACAAAGGTCTTGGGAAGACAGGTTTAGAAGTTGGAGGTGGGTGTTGGGGGCAAAAATAATCTTTGATACAGGGTTTATTCACTTATAGAAAGTCACCAGGAGCTCAGATGGTGGCATAGAAGCCTTTTGTTCTCATTGTTGACCTTCAGATGATTCTGGGTGTTACAGGGAAAATGCTCTGTAGGGTTTTCCCCTGAACTGAGGCCTAACTTGGGCCAAGTGCATGCCACTAACACATTTACAGTAGAGAGGAAGGTGGGCAAAATGAGGCAAGACATTATAAGAATTAAGAGGCAGGAGGCTGATGGATCATTCTGTCTTTCTTGCATTAAAATAGAAATAGTTTCTCACCAAAATACCTGCCTTGTGTGTATATTAATCATAAAAACCCAGAGGGGGTTTCAATGGCTCCATTTACAATACCTATGCCAAGCAGGTATTTTTTTTTCTTTCTTTCTATTTTTTTCCCTCTTCTATTGACAAGAGAGTTTGGGGGAAATGTGCTTTTAGTCATTACTTTTCTTGAGCAGTCAGTATTGCCTTAAGAAAAAAAATGCCACGAATATAACAAATCAGATTTCCTACTGGGTTTGTGACAGCACAGGCAGGAGGGACAGAAATCAGAATTGCACAGAGCTTGAAATAGTTGCTGATGGATTTCCTGCCTCACAGAATTAGAACGAAGCCAGAGAGGTTGAGCATGAGGTGGGGGGTCCAACTGGACACGCCATTCGGGACAGATCTTCAGGTCTGATTCGAGTCTGTATAAAGCCTTCTACGGCTCTGTGCCTGTTTCTCTACCATGTTGCAGCTGCTGTTTGACTGGGGGCTTCTGCACTGACAGCCTCCTCCCTTCCTTGTAAGTTCCATATAAGTTCCTGACTTGCCTTGAATGTGCGTTTCCAAAAGTGGACCCCTACCTTTCTTTACCTAAACCATTCCTATCCATGTTTTAAAATTCTGCTTTGGGGCGCCTGGGTGGCTCAGTCGTTAAGCGTCTGCCTTCGGCTCAGGTCATGATCCCGGGGTCCTGGGATCGAGTCCCACATCGGGCTCCCTGCTCGGCGGGAGGCCTGCTTCTCCCTCTCCCACTCCCCCTGCTTGTGTTCCTGCTCTCGCTGTCTCTCTCTGTCAAATAAATAAAATCTTAAAAAAAAAAAATTCTGCTTTGATCACCACTTCTGGAAACATGACTTGACTCCTTGTTTGGGTTTGGATAACTTTCCTCCATATTTTTGGTCCTTTCCCATCACAGACATTAGCTCGCTGGGTACAATTGCTGGGAGACTTCTCTGTTTATCAACCTGGCCAGGTTGTAGGGGTGCAGCTAAGGATCCCACCAGGGGAATTTCTCCACTATTCCTTCTAGTCTATTATACCAATGCTCAGTTAAACATTGCTGCTACTTCACTTAACAACCCCAATGGCTCCTCATTGCTCCAGGACCTGAAGTGTTGAGTAAAAGGACTAAGGCCTCTGGTTGGGAATATGTGTTCCTCTATGACTGAGATGGTGTAGGCTTGTAGACCCCTTGCAGGCCAGGGTCATTTGAGGACTGCACTGAGGTTAAGGTCGGCCAGGCAGGCCTAGGCCAGGAGGAGAAAATGTTCTCTTCCCCTTACCTCATGTTGCAAGGCCTAAATGCCTGGATCAGCAGGAAGTGGCTCTTGCCTCGCTTAAAGTGTGTCTTTCTAATCAGAAGTGTTCTTTCTAAAGACAAAGAACATGTTGTCTCCAAAGGAAGGATGGCTAAGAGAATTCTTTATTCTGCAAGCATAAGCAGGATGTATTTTGTTCTTATTGCATTTCGTGTATATTTCACTTCACAGATGTTGGCTTGATACATTGTTATGTTTATCTGATCTCTGCAAGTATATAGCTACGTGAGAAATAAACGGCAGTATGCAGTTGCAAGTGCTGCCTTTGCTCTGCATCCCCTGTGTCCTGGTGATTTCGTAGACCCTTACCCAGGGACCCCGACGCACTAGACGTTGACATATGACTAGTCTCCTCAGTCTGGCAATTCTCCATTTGCCATCACCTGGGTAGGGACTGCTTCAGGAAAGCTAGTCTCCTTAACCCCAGAGATCATACCTCCCTCTTTGTGCTTGCTTGTGTAATGAAATGCATGGAACTTCCCTTCAATTTCTCCCCCCTCTTCCAGCTCATCAGTGTCCGTGCCCCTCCAGCATAGCTCCAATACCCTCCCCCCGTTAAAGACACCCATGAGCTACATTCCTCTCTTCTCTTGCTTCTAATCCTGTGACTCATCACCTTGCCTGTCCACAAGGAACCAGAGTGATTGTTTCTAAAACTAAAATTATCATTATGATTGACAATAAATATCTAATAGATGTTAAGCAGTATCTTTACTATTAGAAGGGCTCTTTATGGAGAATGCATTAGGTGTGTGTTAAGTACCTCCAGTATTTATATAGAAATTTGTAAACTTCACAAATTAGGTTCTGTAATTTTCCCACCGTGTTTTGCAACAACATCAGAAAATAGAGGGGATGGGGAGCATACCCATGGTGTATAAACCAAGGTGAAGGTCTAGAAGTCAGTGCCATGATAGGGTCAGAATGTGGTTAATCTAGGCTACACGCTCTTTCCCAAAAGCCACTGTGGCCTCCCCAGGCAAGGCATTCCCAACATAATTTTCTAATTGATTTGGTACATACCAACAGAGTGCTTGTGCAGTTGAAATATCATTAATAAATGCCCTTGACTTGCTTTACAGGATAAGCCCACAATTAGGAACTTGAACACGGAGAAGTTGTTCACTGGGAATAATTTTCAGAAGGGCACTTGGTATGCTCAGGGAAGTTGATGACAGTCTTGGATGGAAATTTCCATCTTCCTTAAGCCCCTCATTTCTATGCCAGGCCAGGAACTTATAAAAAGGCAGCATTAGTTTTGTAAATGTTACGAAAGGGGGCAAGTGAATAGCTATTGTTAGTGGCTCCTCATAGCCATCCGTTATCCGTCCCTATATATTGTCTTCCATGTATTGCTAAGAAAAGAAAGAGAATACATTCTCTTCTACAGGACATGTACTAAGTACTTGACGCAATTCTACAACAATCCTAAGGGATAGGTATTACTGTAAAGTTAGAGTGGAGCTCAGAGAGGTTAGGAACTTGCTCAAAGTCACTCAGCTTCGAAGGGTCAGGGTCTGGTTATATGAGGATCTATCCGATACTCCACTGCACTATATCACTTCCTTGAAATATAATGAATATACAATATTCAATGCAGCCTTCGCTCTGATTTCAGTTCCTTTCCTCCTGTGGTTGCCCTAATAAACTCTCCTTTGGGGCCATTTAAAGCCTTTGAACCAACACCAATTCAAATCTTAGCCTCTTCGTCAAAATAATAAGGTTTGACTCCACCAAAACACTACCCCTAATAACGTTGAGCTATTGATTTTTTTCAAGACTTCATTTACTCCTAAAATAGTATAATGATTAAGTACTTTTTCAAACTGGGCCTAATTAAATGTGTTTTTTCAAATTTTAGGAAAAGTCTTGGTTAGAAAGGAAAAGAAGATAAAAGGAAAAAAAAAATAGCATTTCCTGACTCCAAGTGAAAGAGTCGTTTAGAAATGAAACAGGGAAGAGCAAGGTCAGCAGGTAGGATCTTCACCCCTTCCCTTCCCTCCATCTGCTCCCTTTGATGTCATCTAGGAGAGCCCCCTGTCTTTACTGGGCACGATGTGGTGTAGTCTGGTTGGAGCCAGAGAAATCTGGTCGGAGCACTTTGTTGGATACCTGGCATGACTCCAGTGTGTGCATGAGAATCGGGTTCTTGCATACTCCTGGAAGGAGGTCAGAGGAGCCAGAAGGCTGATGGCCCCTGAGCCCAGGGTCAAAGTGAAGAGCCTGCAGTGCTAAAGGGCTTTAAGACCCACCAAGGGCTGGTGTCACAGACTCTTATCCTGGGTGTTACAGCATCGCTTCAAAAGGCACAGGAAACACCTCATCTGCCACCAGTCCAGAAACGAGACCAGGGCAGCTACTGCATATCAAAGTATAGCAGGATCCAGAGAAGGCATCACAGATGAAAAGCCTTCTTCTTTCCTGGATCCACAAGAAGGGGAAGGAGAAAGAGGTGGGGGCAGAATTCCCAGAGACTATTACTAAAAGAATGCTTTAATGATTAACTTTGATAGATTTTATTAAAATGGACAAAATCTAAGTTTTTCTACACTACTCGGAAGGCTGAGGCTTTTGAAGAACATCAGATTAAAGGAAAAAAAAAACACCTCATTTTATTTGCACATTTGAGTAAATTGTGAGTAAATGTGTGACCCTGGTAAATACATCTGAAACTATTTAGCTTTGAAATGTTCTTAAATTATTTATATGGAAACTGCTACCCTCTGCTCCCCACCTAGCCCTGATCTACCCTGACAGATTATAAAAGATTTGAGAATAGGAGACTTTCTCTGACAGGCAATAGGCCAGTTTGGATGAACCATGTTTTAGGGACAACACGGACTTAGGACCATGCCCACCTCCCTATGAAGGCTCAGACAGAGGCTGATTAGTCTGATTATTACCCACTGCCTCCTAGGGGTGAGAGGATCTACACCCCCAGTGGGGCTGTTCTAGTTAAAGAGAGGGCTCCCCTCCTCTGCAGGGAACAGGCTCCGGTGGGGGTAAGGATGGCAATCAGCACTGATGACCACTTACTAATTACCTGCAGGCTGATCTCATCCCAGGTTCCCAAAGCACCGTTACCATAATTAACATCCCCCTTTTTCCTACACCCCACAGCAGCCACCGATAATCCACACTTGACTCCTAAGTGGTATGACAGTGACCCACAGTAGCCACAGAAGTAGTTGGGAAACATATACTACAGCTGTTCTCACGTCTGCATCTGATATTACCCTTATCATCCCCTTGAGAGATCTCTTAACCTTAAAGATACAGCTGCCAGTTATTTTATCAGCAAAAAATGGGCTTATTTGGGAAGAACAGAGAACTGCAAAGTCTGGGCACTTTAGCTATGGCAAACCATGGCAAGTCTGCAGAACAAAGGAGAAGAATGCTCTTTTTTTTATAGAGGAATGGGGAGTTGGGAGGGCTTTGTAAACTCAGAGACCACTGGAGTAATAAAGTGTAGTGGCTTCTCATTGGCTGAGTCAGAGAGTTTCTCATTGGCTGGGCTATTGCTGGAGTAGGAGGAAATCTTTCCTCCTGCTGGCGTGGAGTATAGACCCCTTCAGGCTGGCAATGCAAGGGAAAGTATCCTACGTCTCTCTTCCAGTTGGGGTGTGTGTTGACCAGTGGTAGGGGATCAGACTCCCCGTGCTGGCCTCCCGACTCTGTTTGCAATGAGATTTCCTTTTCTGTTTCACAGATGTATGGGGAAGCTTATTTTATGCCTTCTTATCCCATTTTATAGACAAGGAAACTGTGGTCCAGAGAGAACTTGTGTTTATGTCACTAAATCTGGAGTCTGGTGTGAAATCCTATGTTCCTTTTGTAATGCATTCTTGATGACTTAGTCTTCCAGCAATAGAACTGGGAGCTCTAAGAATGTAGACATGCAATTTTGGTTCACCAGTGTAGGCAAAGCACCTATAATGCACATACCAGGACTCAGATTACTGTTGTATGAGTGAATGCATTGAATGAAAACAATGCACTCTAAAGACAATTCTTGCTTTTTGCATAGTAACTTAGGGACTAGAGCCCCCAAAGAAGCTCACTGATAACCTCGAACCCTGATTTCCCACAAGAACTCTAGTTGCATCTGATATTAAATGGTATTTACTATTTCTTGAAAGTTTTGGGATGTCTAGGGGAGAGGTGCTCTGTTCTCATGATTCTCCACTGTAACTCTGCTCTAACACATCTCCACTGAGGAGTACCATCCTCCATCCTCTCCTCACTGTTGTGTTTCTTGGGATGCAACCCCTGGGCCGGTCTGCTTTGCCATCCCCCAAGATTCTATGATAACTTGGTTTCTCTACCATGCTACCAAAACAAAGGGAGACTAGATCACAGGAAACTTCAACCAAGCCAAGTAGGAAAGAGTTGGAGTCAGGTGAGGGAGTCATGTCTGTGCACATAGGGACTCTGGGGATTTTAGGGGCAGAGGTCCAAGCAGGTCATTTTAGTCTCATTTCCAGACCCAGACTGCACTAGAAGCCCTGTCTCTTGGCCCTTCGTTGTTCCCAAGGACCCCGCTGGCTCCCAAAATGATTCTAATTTGAAGTGACACTTAACAATGACCGCAACACCTTTCAAAGGAGGAGACTCTCTCAACACTGCCATTGACCACTGATACGGTGCATCCTCAAACAAAGTAGGGAAAGTCCTCCCTCCTCTGGGAGGGTGAAGGAACAGAAGCACATAGATGTGGAAGGGAAGAAGGCGGCATTATGGCTTTGTGAGACTGAGAAGTGTCTCTTCCAAGCACAGAACATCATCTCACGGGATCAGAATGAGCTCAAATGAAAAATGAGAGGGTCTTTTGTCCCATTTGGTTTAATCTGTCTGTGTTATTCTCATTCTGAGACAAAAAATATTGATGAAGGGGCTTTAAAGCTGACTCCTCTGCTTTACTTTAGCATGACAGACTGGTGTGTTATGCATATGAAACAGTGTGTTGATAGAAATTGGAACAGGCAGGAAATTCCCATTCTGAAGTTGCACTTTCAGTGTTGATTTATCAGATATAATGTGACATAGGACAGGGAGGCAGTCTTCTATCTGCGATTGTCATATTGCAAATGAATGAGTTAGGCTAGTGATTTATCCACTGATTTGGTGTCTATCTTGCATATCGAATCCCTACTATGTGCCAGGTACCTTAGACCCTAGCACATGAGAAGCCCCGGAAACTATTTATGGGGTGAACCAATAAAGGAGGGTCCCCACAGTACATGACCCTTCTTTGTCACACTAATCACTAAACAACCCACAGTTCTCTCTGTGTGTGTATGCACCTTCCACCAGGGTATATGTTCCTCAAGGGCAGGAACGTTTCTTATACTTCTTTATATTTTATATTTCTATTGCTAACTCAAGGCTATGTACATTGCAGAAAACATTTAATTATGAACTTCTTGGTAATTAAAGTGAAAAAGAAACAACACAAATAATGATAGTGCTATAACAATGTAGACATTTATTGAACCTTAACCATGTAGCACGGATTCTTGAAACTCCTATGAGGTTATTTCTATTGTTACCAGTTTTTTTTTCCTCATTAGAGATTAAACCTTTGAGTGTCTGGGTAATATGTGCCAGATAACAGAACTAGTAAGGGGATGAATGCATGAGGATTCATCCACAAGGAGCATTACCCTACATAATGAGCCAACTTTTAACACTGTCATTTTCAGGGAACATTTACTTTCTGGATGAAACTCTGACATAAAATATAAGATAATAATAATGAAAAAAAACCCCACAATTGAAGCAAAAACTCCATGCAGAGCAATAGGTAAACAGAAGGGTCAAAGAATCGCCCTCATCCTAAATGAAACTTTTTTCCTGGCACATCCCACTATAGGTATTCAGGGTGAGATCTTTTTCTTGAGTTATTTCACTCATCAATCTGGAGAATTCTTTTGTGTCTGCCTGCTCGATCAGTGGCAGCTCTTTGCAAGAAATTTACAGTGATGTCAGTTTGTTTAAATTGATGATAGGAAAAAGTAGATGGATCTCAAGTTCCTAGACAATATCTGATGGCCTAAATTAACTGTCACCTGATTCTGCATTATGGATGAGAACCCAGTGTGACTGGAGATGTGGCCAATGGGAGACAGGGCAGAGTCTGTCTGGGGAGTTGGCAGCTCATGATCCACACATGTCTAGCAGCTGATTGATCTGGATAGATCTTTCTTGTGATTTCCCAATCCTGTGGTAAGGCTCACAGAGTTTATTCCAATGGAACCAACGTTTCCTCTTCTCCCCAAATACCCACTCAGTTCCATTTCTGTATTTCCAAATTTATCGTTCAAATTCTCATTTACACCATTGTTATCCCCGATCTCCCCAGCTGGAATATATGTCTGCTTCCCACAGCTCATGTGTCTCTTTAGCTGCATTTTTCTCTCTGCATGGATTCTCATTTTGGAGTAGAGCCTCTGGACTCTGTTCTGAGCCTTCTTTTCTTTTATCATTTCCCTGTCTTTTTAAGCCAGTGGCTTTCAATTCTGGCTGTGCATTCGAATCATTTTGTAAACTTTAAAAAAGACTCTTGCCCAGGCCCAATTAAATACAAATCTATAGAGGTGGAGCCCGGCACTTGCTATTTTGTGTAAGTCCCTCAGGGGACACACATGTATAGCCCTAGGTGATTCCATTTATTTCCATGTCTCCAAATTCCTACTCTGAGCTGATCTATGTTTCTATTCTTCTTTTCTGAGGCCTAGGTACATATATCCTATTACTTTATTGACACTTTCAACTCTATGTCCAATAGGCATCTAAAACTCAATATGTCAAAAGCTGAGCACTTACTGTCTCCTCCAGCCCATCAAAGCCTCAAAGCAAGTAAGCTCTAAGTCCCTTTTGCCCATGTGCTGTGTCTTTGAGCAAGTTCCTTACATCTTAGTTTTCCCAACCACAGGATAAAGATAAGGAAACGGATATGATAATACATGTAGACCTCTTAGCATAAAGCACAGCCTGCTTTGACATCAAGAAATGGTTGTTCTTGTTAACAGATTGTAAATCCAAAAAAGAATACCCCTGAAACAAATAATATATTATATATTAAAAAAAAATACAAAATCTTCAGTCCTGTATCCCCAGTGACCAGCACTAGTCTGGCACATCATAATCACACAATAAATATTCGTTTAATGATTATATTTCTATTTTTAAAGATGTTGAGTGTTTGAGGAAGGAACCAATGGTTAAAAGAGGCAGGAAAGAAAGTACAGGGGATAGCCTGTCACCAGCAGATAAATGGGGAGGAGCTGGGGCTGCTGCTATACCTGGGCGTTTATCGTTTCTGACATCATGACCTCTAAATAGGTTGTTCCTATCATTAGCAATTATCAACATCCTTATCAGATCCAATGTTTACTGAGAAGCATGTGTATGTGTGTGTGTGGGTTCAGTGATGAATCTCTCCCATGCACATTTATTTCAGTTCTCCCACTAACATTATAAAGGAAACTATACTATTATTTCTGTTTTTCAGATGCAAAATTAGAACTCAGAAAGATTTAATAACTTGCCTGGAGTCACAATCTGGACTGGAATCAAGAAATATGACAATCCCAAACCCCTGATCTTAACTACCATACATAGTAAATAAAGAAGAACTAGTTGTATGAGATATTCCTGGGGGTCAGTTAGAGGACTGAAGTCCTATCTCATTTAAATCTAAATATGTGGTCATGAATGGATTCGAGATGCAACCATTGGCCCATTATCCCTGCCTATGGGGCCATGATAATAAAGTTAGCAAAGGTATTTTCTCATTGTATTTTGAAGAAAAACATACTGAAATGGCTCTTTCCTTCTAATGAATGCCTAACTGGCAGCCAGATCATCTGGTCAAATCAGGCAAGAAGGATGGGCACCACATTATGTTTAAAATACAGGCCCTCTTTGTACTGTTAGCAGTCTCTCGAACACTCTTAATCTTCTGATCAAGTCTTTGTTTGCACAGATGAGATGAAAAATTGGACTTTTTTTTTTTTTTTTTTAAGGAGCTTGGCATGAAACCTAAGCGATCATTTGGATACTATTAATGTTCCGAATTTGCCGTTCTTTGTTTAGTGGACTATATTATGCATGTGGAATCCCAGTTCAAGGATTTATCTAAATTGGCTGTGTAATACTAGGTGACAGCAAAGGGATTTGTTCAAAATTAGCTTATGTCTTCTGAGGCAGAGGAAATTATGCACAACTCCCAGGAATCATCCACTACAATCTCCCCTAGCACATGCGCTGTAGGCGTCCACAGCCACAGTCCATCTATGCAGTCAGAGAGCTGAACAAAGGTACCATGATTTCACTGATGGCCCCATCCCAAAGGAGATTGCAAGTCTCCTGAACATCTGAGGGAGGAGGCAGTGCGGACTTAGATAATTGTACCTCTTCTTATGTGACAGTCATCAAGAACTTAACACCTTTCTGCTTGGGGGTGGACTCCAGCCCCCCCACCCCACAGCCCCTGCTGGCCCCACCATACAGGGCTGTACCACTTAACTGGGTATGCCTATTCCTTCTTCCCAGACTCTTCTCAACAGGTATGACCACCTTTTCTCATTATAGATGCCTGGGTCATGTCTGACACCCGATACAAAAACCTCTTAGCCTTTGCTAACCATGTTCCATTAGAAAACTCTATTGCTCTCCATTGATCTAGGTTTTTCTGAGTAAGTTTTCACCGTCTGAACCAAATGGAGAGCAAGTGCATTTATAAGCGTGAAAATCTGTGACACTTTAGGATTGAGATGTTAAAAGGACTCATCAGACCAATTTAGCATCTTATCAACGTAACTGTTATATCTAAAATGACTTGTGCTCTGATTTTTGAAGCATCAAGTTCAGAAAAAGAGATTATAAAAAAGGCATGAATTCTTTCTCCTTTGAGTCTTTCTGTTAATGGCAAAACCATTTTACCATTTTCTCCCAGTTTTCCAGACTCAAAGCCTTGGAGCTTTTTGTTGTTGTTATTGTTGTTGTTTTTTAAGCAGACAGTATTTTTTAAAATAATTCTTGATTTACAAAAAAACCTGAGCAGCTTGGAAATTTGTCATATACAACCCACCACAAGCAGTTCCCCCTATTATTAACATTTTGCATTGGTGTGCTACATTTGTTATAATTAGTGGACCTGATGTTGATACATTATTATTAACTGAATTATATAGTTTACATTAAGATTCACTCTTTGTGTTGTGAAGTTCAATGGGTTTTGAGAAATGTATAATGACATGTATTCTGCATTACAGTACCATACAGAATAGTTTCCCTGCTCTAGAAATCCTCTGTGTTCTATATATTGATCCTTCCCTCCTTCCCCAGAGCCATTGATCTTTTTCTTGTCTCTGTAGTTTTACCTTTTCCAAAATGTCATATATTTGGAATCATAGAGCATGCATCCTTTTCAGACTGCTTCTTTTACTTAGTGATATGCATTTGAGAGTTCTCCATGTCTTTTTGTGTCTTATAACTCAATTCTTTTTATCACTGAATAATATTCCATTGTCTGGATGTGCCATGGTCTGTATATTTATTCACCTATAGAAGGACATCTTGGTTGTTTCCAGTTTTTAGTGATTCTGAACAAAGCTGCTATAACATTTACTGGCACTCTTTGTGTGGACCTACAATTTCAACACAATTGGGTGTTTAAGAGAACACCTGGATCATAGGATAAGATTAAACTTAGCTCTGTAAGAAACTGCCGGATAGTTTTCCAAAATGGCTGTACCATTTGCAATCCATTAGCTATTCATGAGGGTTCCTGTTGCTCTACCTCCTCCAGCTTACAATATTGTTATTTTTTGTTTTTTGTTTTTTTTGATTTTTGCCATTCTAATAGATATGTATTGATATCGCATTGTTGTTTTAATTTGCAACTTCCTAATGTCAAATAATGTTGAATGCATTTTCATATGTTTATTTGCCATCCATGTGTCTCTGTGATATTTCTGTTCAAATCTTTTGGCCATTTTTAAATTATGTTGTTTTCTTATTGTTGAGTTTTAAATGTTCTTTTTACATTTTGGATAAGTCCTCTATCAAATATGTGCTTTGTAAATGTTTTGTTCCAGTCTGTGGCTTGTCATTTTACTCTATGGTACCTTTTTGGTTTGTTAAACATTTGTTAAACATTTTTTTTAAATATTAATTCCTGTATAGTTAATATGCAGTGTTCTCTTAGTTTCAGGTGTACAATATAATGATTCAACAATTCTATACATTACTCAGTGCTCATCATGACAAGTGCACTCCTTATTCCCCATTACCTATTTCCTCAATCCCCCTAACCCCCCTCTGGTAACCATCAGTTTGTTCTCTATAGTTAAGAGTCTGTTTCTTGGTTTGTCTCTTTTTTAATTTGTTCATTTATATTAACAGTATCTTTTGCAGATCAGAATTTTTTAATTTTAATAAAGCCTAGTTGATATTTTCCCCCCTTTGATGTAGTATGCTTTGGGTGTCGTATCTAAAAATTCATCTCCAGATTCCAGGTCATCTAGATTTTCCCCTATGTTATCTTCTAGGTGTTGTGTGCTTCTGCACTTGGGTCTAAGTTCCATTTTGAGTTCATTTTTGTGAAAGATTTATTTATTTATTTATTATTTTTTCTTATATATCAATATCCAATTATACCATTTATAAAAATGCTGTCCTTTCTCCACTGGATCCTAGAGTTTCCACCTCTGCTTACACTACCCATCTGTTCCTGCATGCTGTCTACTTTTTCCTTTAGAGCTCTTAGCACATTAGTCATAGTTATTTTAAATTCCCTCTCTGATATTTCCAAAAATACATGTCACATCTGAGTTTAGTTCTGTTGCTTGTGTCGTCTCTTCAGACTGTGTTTTTTGCCTTTTGGCACTACTTGGAATATTTTATTGAAAATTGGGCATGACATATTGGGTATTAGGAATTTAGGTAATTTGTTTTCTAGTGTAAGTTTACGTTGATCTGGTTAGCAGTTGGCCCGTGTTTAACATTTGCTATAGCTACAGATGCCAGAGGCATCAGTTTCCTCTAGCTTCCTTGGGGTTTTTGTTTGTTTCTTTCTTTTTTTGTCTCCTGAATTTTCTCTGATCTTTGACATTAAACCTGGTCAGGCATCTGGAGGTAAGATGTATGAAGGTATGTAGACCTCCCTAAGACTGCCCCCTCCCCTGGAATTTTTAACTCTCAAACTAGTCCACACTCAAGCTCCAGAAATTTGTCAAAATTGCCATTTACATGTTCCTACCAGTAAGTGGCTCCAGGGGCTTCTATTTCAGGGAAGTTGATGTTGGCTGTTGTTTATTCTCTGTAGCCCTCTGTCTCTCCAGATTTGAAGTGGTCATTTGTCCTGGAATCTCACTTCTCTGGTGGATATCAAAAGTCATTGATTTTCACTCTGTTCAGCTTTTTTTTTTTTTTCCTCTCTCTCCTTATTAGAACAGGTGTAATGATTCCAAGCTCTTTATCTTTAGGAGTTGCAACTTAGAAGTGGAGTCTTCTCAATTTCTCCCTTGACCCCATCCTTTATCCTTCACCCTAATTCATTCAGTCATTCAGTATTTAATGTGCTGTTATGACATATATGGCATTTACTGTCTAATGAGTCAGCGATGAAGAAGTCAGTATTTGCATGAAAGCTAAATTCTAGTTGATGATGAGCAAAGGAAGAAAGAAGTAAACAGGTTTTTCAGATAGCAATAAAGCTTCTAAAAGAACAGAATAACATGAGAACTGTGGTTAGAAGAAGTCAGAAGTACTTTAAGTAATGATCTGAAAAGAAGTACTTTAGGTGGTATAATCATCAAAGACCTTAAAAAGTTGTGATCTGGGAGATAATCTATAGGAAGAAGCTTCCATAAAGAATGAATCCTAAATGCAAGGGACCTAAGGTTGAAGCATGTTTAATGATTAAAAAAAAAAAAAAACACAGAAAATAGCACACACCTACAATATATTGAATATAGTGGAGTCTGCCATGACACATATCTAAAAGGAGACAGGTGAAGTGGATATTAGGTCAAGACATGCAGATCATGGCAGTACTTTAAGTTTTATTCTAAGTCTTTTGTAATGTCACTGGAGTAGATTGATATTTTATAGTATGTGTTTCTTTTCATGTCTGCAGAGAATGGGCGTTTTAAAGTCTGGAAGTGTGGAGAATAACACAGGGGCTGCTGGAGTGGTTCAGATGAGAGGAAATGTCAGCTCAGGTCAGGGCTGTACCTGTGGAAAAGTGTGGAAGTGGATGGAGAAAGTTTGTCATGTCTTTGAAGAGAGAAGATTCAGAACACAGCTTTTGATGGCGTGAAGGTGAGGGAAGGAATATAGGAGCAAGGTAAATTTGCAGGTGGTTGTTGGAATGTATTGAGTATTGGACAGATTCATGCAGAATCTGAGAATATTTCTCAAGGTAGAAATAAAAGGATTTGGTGAAGAACTGAATGGGGAGCATCTGACAAAGACAGAAGGGAAATGACTGGAACGGAGATGCTATCAACTCACGTGTGGCGAGTCATGGTGGGTTTTCCCATCTTTTGCATTAGGAAACCTGGAATGCATGGAATATAGTCAGAATAGAGATGGGTCTATTTGGCATGGTAACTCAACTCTGTCTAAAAGCCAAAACAATCACATCTTGTGCTGAAGCTTGGGGATGTTTTTTGAATGTTTTGAGTTCACTGCTTACAGAGCAGAGCTTCTCCTGTAGGAACAATGGCTTGTTGATTGATAAGAAGTCTATCATTTAGTAGACATCCTAAATAAATTCAAAATTATTTGTCTGCAAATCTGAGTATTGTTTGTTTTCTGCCAAGATGTCAAATAATAAAATGAATTATTATTCAATTTTTTCATGTAACATATTTAAGGATATAATCATATATGAAAACATAGACTCTGGCAAGGACTGTGATTATACAGTAATCAAAATCTCAATCAATCTTCTATAAAACCACAAAAACTTCTCTATATTTTATTGTTGTTCTTACTCCATTATCCTGAAAATAGCAGTTTATATGTCTGCCTCTGACTACAAAAGTGGTTCTTAAGCATTTAGAGAAATAGACTGTGACCTAGAGTACCTACAGGAAGTTTTGAATCTAATTCTCAAACATACATGCTGACACACATAAACATCCGACTGAGAAAATGATAGCATGGCTGGCCTTTAAGGGCCTCTTAAAGACCATCCATAAAACTCTGGTAAGATTGTCTAAAACAGGGGCACCTGGGTGGCTCAGTCATTAAGCGTCTGCCTTTGGCTCAGGTCATGATCCCAGGGTCCTGGGATCGAGCCCTGCATTGGGCTCCCTGCTCAGCGGGAAGCCTGCTTCTCCCTCTCCCACTCCCCCTGCTTGGGTTCCCTCTCTCACTGTGTCTCTCTCTGTCAAATAAATAAATAAAATCTTAAAAGAAAAAGAGAGAGAGATTGTCTAAAACACTGCAAACCTAGGTTTCTTCTGTGTTTCAATTTGATCCACATTAAGCTAAAATACTACCTGTGGAGCAAACAGTTTGCATCCATCCTTAAGAAACCTTATGTTGGGTGGGGCATCAACTTCTCAAAGGTAAGGCTACTCTGTCTTTAGTTCCTTGGGATCTATAAACGGCTTCATGCAGAGTCTCTGAGGCCTGCTAAAAGTGGAAATGCAACATGGGAAGGATTAAAATCTTTTATAGGTTGGATGACTTTCGATGCAGCTGTCTTCCATGTGGTGATTCAGCAAATCAACCTGCTTTGACCCTTTGATAACTTACTGTCAAACGCTCCCATGTTAATTGTTTCAGGGAAGAAATATACTGGACAATTATGTATGAGAAAGGCTTTTATTTTATTTTATTTTTTTAAATTTTTTATTGTTATGTTAATCACCATACATTACATCATTAGTTTTTGACGTAGTGTCCCATGATTCATTGTTTGTGTATAACACCCAGTGCTCCATGCAGAATGTGCCCTCTTTAATACCCATCACCAGGCTAACCCATCCCCCCAGCGCCCTCCCCTCTAACACCCCCAGTTTCTTTCTCAGAGTCCATCATCTCTCATGGTTTGTCTCGCCCTCTGATTTCCCCCGTTTCATTTTTCCCCTCCTGCTGTCTTCTTCTTCTTCTTCTTTTTTTTTTTAACATATATTGTATTATTTGTTTCAGAGGTACAGATCTGTGATTCAACAGTCTTGCACAATTCACAGAGCTCACCATAGCACATACCCTCCCCAGTGTCTATCACCCAGCCACCCCATCCCTCCCACCCCACCCCCCACTCCAACAACCCTCAGTTTGTTTCCTGAGATTAAGAATTCCTCATATCAGTGAGATCATATGATACATGTCTTTCTCTGTTTGACTTATTTCACTCAGCATAACACCCTCCAGTTCCATCCACATCGTTGCAAAAGGCAAGATTTCATTCCTTTTGATGGCTGCATAATATTCCATTGTAGATATATACCACTTCTTCTTTATCCATTCATCTGTTGATGGACATCTTGGCTCTTTCCACAGTTTGGCTATTGTGGACATTGCTGCTATAAACATCAGGGTGCATGTACCCCTTCGGATCCCTACATTTGTATCTCTGGGGTAAATACCCAGTAGTGCAATTGCTGGGTCATAGGGTAGCTCTATTTTCAACTTCTTGAGGAACCTCCATACTGTTTTCCAGAGTGGTTGCACCAGCTTGCATTCCCACCAACAGTGTAGGAGGGTTCCCCGTACGAAAAAGGCTTTTAATCCTCGGCTCAGATGTAACAAACATTATTCCTGCTCACATTTTACCACCTGGCATCAGTCAGGCAGTCTTATTCAATTGAAAGGGGGCTGGGAAGTGGCTGTCCATGTGCTTAAGGACACAAAAGTGGCACAGGATAAGATGAACCCACAGCACTGTCCCTGCCACAGTGCCTTTCACCATTTTTCTAGACTTATCATACCCCTCTCCATTCCTTGAACACACCCCAGGCTTATGGTGATTTGCTACCCACTTTGCAGATGCCCTGAGAATTCTCAGAAGATACTTTTCATGGGAAACTCTGTCCCCTCAAATATTGGGTCACTGTTTAAGACACCTGCTGTAATGCTACCCTCCCTGAAACTTCCCTGACTCCCTTTAGAAAAGCTGGCTGATCCCTCATTTGTTACTCTCCAGCACATTTTACACAATTGACTAGACCATGGAACATATGGTATTTGTATTATTTTCTTCCTTGTCTCATGCATCTTTCTTACAGTTTGTGTGTTTTGGGGTGGGCAGACAACATTTTGTTGTTTTCTTTCTTATTTGTTTTTGTCTGCTTTTTTTCTTGCATTATTATTAGATATATAATACATAATAATGTTTAATCAAGGATTGTTCAATAAGCTGAGTTTGTATCTGAAACTTAGAGACCGAGAACGTATTTTCTTTTTAAAATAATTGCATTCACCTTCTCCTTTAGGACTAGGTCAACAAAGGTCACAATTACCATCATACCATACATATTGGGAATGCTTAATCCCTCTATAGAACAAGAAAACATCTATGGTCATTTTCCCACTTGACCAATATCTCACTTGAACAGTTATTAATGGGAGTGTGATAGGAAAACTCAATTAGGATAAGAGGGAGATGATATCTCCACCTAGAAAGAAGCATCAAGAATAACAAAATTGGGGGGCGCCTGGGTGGCTCAGTCATTAAGTGTCTGCCTTCGGCTCAGGTCATGATCCCAGAGTCCTGGGATCAAGCCCCACATCAGGCTCCCTGCTCGGCGGGAAGCCTGCTTCTCCCTCTCCCACTCCCCCTGCTTGTGTTCCCTCTCTCGCTGTTTGTGTCTCTGTCAAATAAATAAAATCTTTTTTAAAAAAAAAAGAATAACAAAATTGGGTTAAACTTTTATTCTCATGTCTCTAAGCTATAAAGAGCTCCACTTAATATATATATTTCCTATTCTTTGCTTGAGAAATTACACTTAATTTCAATACCTAATTTAGTTTCATTTCAAATTTTCATTAAAATGCTGTAGATTCTCTTCCTCTGTTAATGCAAATAGTAAGTCTGGACCCAAAATTATCCCCACCAGCACCTACTTGCTGCCAGACATTCTTTTCAACTATTTAAATAGGCATTTTATAACAAACCATTTAATAGAAATATATGATTTATGTAGGCAGAACACAGTGTTTCATTAAAATAGATTAGAAAAGTTTAGACCTTGAGTTCAAACCAGGGTAATTACTTTGTCATTACCTTGCCTATAGTTCTTTCATTTCCAACTGTATATTGATTGGTTAATTCTCTGTTCCGTTTTCTTTAAAGAAATTTATAATGGTCCATAAAATAGCCTTTGTTTCTCTTTTACATGTGTATTCTATTTCCTGCACTTGCATACCATACCAGAACCACTTTCAAAGTAAAAAGGGGCACACTTAAGATTATTACTCTGGAATAAGAGGCATAAATAGAACCTCTCCAAGCATGTTAAGACATATGAGATGTTATAAATAGACTGCTACTCTGAACTTTGTATTTTTGTTTTTATTTCTATTTTTTCTTGTTCCTCTGAATCAGTCCATCTGGATCAACCATCATAGTGATGACCCCTAAAATGTGTAGTGTGCAATCAAAGACACTCTCTTGCTTCTTTATTTCCTATTTTCCTTGTGAGGGGAGTTTTCTACCAGGTTAGGTCAGACCAAACGACTCTGTAAAAAGGTGTTCTTAAAAAGGCATCAAGTCGGGTGTGAAGTCGGGTTATCTCCTTAAGGATCATGTGCTGAATGGTAGAGAATCCTGAGAAATTGATAGCTTTACCAAAAGTTAAGGGCCAATACCTTTTACCTCTGTATCACCCAATACTTTTAACACTCAAGATAATCTGAACTGCTATTCATCAGTATTATTTAGATCCTGCATCTCTTATAGGACTGTGCCTAATGGAACTAGCACAGGACATGAAAATAAATGGAAGACATGACTCAAAAGGCAACACCAAGGCTTTCTCTCTAACCATAGGATCTGGTGACTTCCTTTATTTCCTGTCCTTTTCCCTGAATAGAAGTAATGCTCTCACTCTGTCTATCTCATAGGTGTAAAGTAAGGTTTTATAATAATAACAACTAGTAAAATAAAATTAGAAATTGTCCTCATTCCCTGAGGCTTACTGTAAGTGTGCTCTGTACTAAGTACTTTGCTCATGCCGTCCTTACAACAGCCTTGTGTGATAGGCTATTTATTTATAGATTTATAGGTAAGGAAAACCAGCCTCAAAAATTTAATCTAGGTTTTCCAAATCCTCCTAGAAATTAAGTCAGAGGAGCAGGAATCAAATAAAAATTTTTCAAACTCCAAAGCCTATGTTCTAGCAGTTGATAAGAAAGAACTTTAAAAAACATTGCCTGGGGCGCCTGGGTGGCTTAGTTGGTTAAGCGACTGCCTTCGGCTCAGGTCATGATCCTGGAGTCCCTGGATCGAGTCCCGCATCAGGCTCCCTGCTCAGCGGGGGGTCTGCTTCTCCCTCTGACCCTCTTCCCTCTCGTGCTCTCTGTCTCTCATTCTCTCTCTCAAATAAATAAATAAAATCTTTAAAAAAAATTAAAAAAAAAACATTGCCTGGATTATTATTAATGTGAATGTATTGTCACATTCATCATTTTCCCCAGGGATCTGGTGATTCATGCGGCTTTCATGACTAATAAATGTTTGTGACATTGACAGTCCTTAGGTGTCCCCTATACCACTTAAAGAGGTGCCCACTCCACCATCATCTACAAATAAGTGTAACCCTTACATTACTGTGAAGGAGGCATTCTCTGCATTAAATTACAGTCCAATAGAAAGAAACTCACAGAGTTTGTGATGCACTTGGAGTCCCAAGCTCTATAAATGATCGGGATGCATGAGAACTCAACTTGAGTTTCTTCATTTCAGCATAGTGTTTGATACATAATGAGCACTCATTAAATCCTAAATTTTACTATTAGCCTATTATAAAGCAAGAAGGTGAAATCAGATGAGGGGAAAGGCTAAGGATGACACCCATATTTCCAATGTCCATAAATAAAGGTATAAACATCTGGGGACACAGAAATGTAAATGTTCTTTAGAGAGTTGAGAAGTTAAGACAGAAACAAATTTGCGATACAAAGAAGCATTATTGATGTCGATTTAGGTGGTATCTGTCACCAAGTGGGCTCCAGAGACCAATTTGCACAAGTGAGATTTTTATTAAGGAATTCTTATGAATATGGAAACAATGACTGTGAAAAGAAGGGTAAAAAGGTATGTTTGGACAGAAGAAAGTAGGCTACAATACAATCTCAATGGAGTCTGAAGCTGACCATATGGGTATTTTAAACCAAGGATGCCTCTAAAGAGTTTTCCCAAGATGGGGTGTCTATGAGTTATTGCCAGCCAGAAGTCAGGTGTTCTAGCTCCAAATCTCATCCCAGCAACAGCTTCCTCAGTTCATCTGCAGCACCTGGATTTTCCCAAAAAGATGGCCTCTAGAGATTAGCCTGCAGGAGGGTTAATACAAAGTGTTCCTGGGGTCCATACCTGTAGAAGCTAAGTGAGGAAGCAAGCTTGGGTAAAGGTACACATGCAGCTGTGATATGAATTTGTTGGAAATCTCAGCTGATGTTAAACTGTGGCTCAGTGCTAAGCTCTTCCTTGGGTTGTCCTATGACTAATTGAAAATTACTCTCCTCCTCATAAAATAGTGCTGACGATATCTGTTTTTTCCTATATAAATAAATTCTTTTAATTTTTTATAGTTTAGCAGGATATCTGCTCAATCTCCAATTTTACGGAATTTTCAACAATGAGTTAGTAGAATCATTCATCACACTGTGATGACATTTATTGAAAGATTTTGTCTTTGATCATTGCATCTTACCCCAACCTCCTTGTTCCATCAGGGAAGCCATGTGGTCATTATTGGAGGGACTAATGTGCCTATAGATTCAATATTCCCATCTGTTCAGATAAAAAAAACGGAACAGAACGTAATAAAACTTCTGTTCTTCCTAAAGGATGAAACACTTTCTTAAATAACTGACCCAGATTGATATAATTAAATACTGGATCACTTACATTTATTTTTTATTTTATTTATTTTAAATCACTTCTATTTAAATATATCATTCAATTTTCCTTAAAACTGCATTTATAGATGAGAATTTGTCCCCAAGTGAGGTTAACTTTTTCAAAGGTGACAGCAAGCAAATGGGAATTTGAAGGGGATGGAGAGTAAGAGAGAACAAAAGTTGTTAGTATTTACTCAGCATGAGGCACTGTAATGATACATCTTCCTGTGTCCCTCTTGCATAGAGGAGAGAAATGATGGCTGAGTCACATAGAGCTCAGACATGAACCATATTCCCTCAGATTTCAAAACCCACATGCATCCCAATCTATCAAGTCCATTTCTTTAAAATTTTTTTTTTAATTCAATTTAATTAACATATACTGTATTGTTAGATTCAGGGGTAGAATTTGGTGATTCATCAGGTGCATATAACACCCAGTGCTCATTCCATCAAGTGCCCTCCTTCATGCCCATCACCCAGTTACCCCATACCCCCACCCACCTCCCCTCCAGCAACCCTCAGCTTTTTTCCTAGATTTCAGCGTCTCTTATGGTTAGCCTCCCTCCCTGTTTTTGTCTTATTTTCATCATTTTGATAATGTTTGAGAAAATTCCTAACTTTGAGTTCCTCAAATACACTTTTACTTATAATCATAAACAAAATTACAGCTAAAACATGCTATGAATTTACCATGTGCCATGAGATGTGTGTGAGACTTCCAGAAGATGAACTGGAAGAAGAACATCTTCCTTCTTACTTCTTGAATCTGAATGAATTAAAAATGTCTTTTCTCTCAGTGACTGATGCTTATACATGGGACAGTTTACATAATCAGCACACCCCCATAAGTCTGTTCCTAAGCCATGGAATTCTGGCATATATAGTTGGTCCCATAACTAAGAGCATCACTGCCAAGGGGCAACATGGTGACAAAAGATGTCAATTAATGTTCATGACCCTCTACTCACCTTTCCTGACTCATAACTATCAGATGCTTGTCTAAAGAACACAGCTATTCTGAATGTTCTTTAATGACCCAAGACTCTCACCCATGAAGGCAGGGTTAGGGCTGTAGGTAGCTGGAAAGGACAAAAGGTTTGTCTTCCTCATGGCTCGGTGTCTTATATAAGCCAGAGGTGTACATTTCCTATAATACCCTCAGGTTTCTCCTTAATTTGCTATGAGAAAAATAAAGGCCTATATAGTTTTCTATAATTTATCATCATCTTTCAGCTTTTGCTTTTATGGCCCTGTTTCTGGGCATTTTTAGCTTCCTATTTGTTTTTCTGATAGTTACCTAGAACATCCTCTGATCACCTGGTCCATCTCCTTCCTGTTCACCACATGCACTGATGCTAGGACTATGTTGTATTCACTGCTTTATCTTCAGGGCTGAACACAATGCCCAGTGAACTGAAATGAGCCAATTCATTTCTCTGTTCAAAATTCTTATGTGGCTCCTGATAACTTACCTAGAATTATCTCATTCTAGAATTATCTTCCTCTTCCACATATGCTTGACATTGCTGCAGAATCATTTTATTGATACTTAAACTGATCATCCCTATCAGTCAGGGATCACTCAGAACCAGTACACACACACATACACAGACACACAGATATACACACACACTTATTTGTTACAGGGAATTGAGCTTATCCAACTGCAGAGCTGGATAACAATTTCTGTAGGTGTTTTTTTTTTCCTACAGATTGAAGTCCACAGGCAGGCAGGCAGGGAGGGAATATGAGGAGCAAGCTGAGACCCCTTGAACATAAACTAGACCCCAACTGGATAGACTGAAACCTGTGTCTGTTTTTGTTGCCTGTGAATGGATGTCTAATGGAGACAAAGCTGGAGGTGAAATCCAGCCTGCTCAGTGAGCTTGATAACATTGAGTTGGTTTCATCTTTAAAAGTATTCTACTTCAGTCTGCAGCAAAAAGGCAGAAACCAGATTCAAATTTATGCCGTCTTGCTTGATTTCAAAGATTGTATTTCCAGAGCCCATAACGGAGAACAAATCTTTCTTGACTTAATGATGGGATTGTGTCCTGATAAAGCCATCCTAAATTGAAAATATCCTAAGTTCAAAATGCATGTAATACACCCAGCCTACCAAACATCACTCCTTAGCCTAACCTACCTTAAATGTGCTTGCATCACTTACATGAACCACCAGTTGGGCAAAATCCCCTAAACAAAGCACATTTTATAATAAGGTGATATAATTTATTTAGTATGGTATTGAAAGTGACAAAATCAATATCAGTGTGTGGGTTGTGGGCCCTGGTAATCACTGGCTGACGGGGAGCTATGGCTACGGCCACTGCCCTGCAGCAGGAGACAGGACTGTCCTGCATATTGCTAACCCAGGAGAAGATCCAAATTAAAAATTCCAAGTATGATTTCTACTGAATGTGGATCGTTTTCACACTGTTGCGAGGTTGAACAATTAGAAGTTGGGGACTGTCTGTGCTTTAGAAGTTACTGTATGACATTTCTGTTTGTCACTGGTGGCCACTCTCACTTTCTTACTCCATCTTACTCTTCTCAACATGTTTCTGGTCTGATCTGAGCTTCTTTCAGTGAATGATTTATCCTATTGGTCCAAAGTCTTCAGCTTTGGTGCTTTTACTAAAAATGAAATCTCTTCATACTTAGATCTTGGCTCAGTGCACAATTGTCTTCTGTCCTTGAGTTGATGCACTTAGGAGAAATCACTTCCCCAATCTTAACCAAGGTTATTGTTTAACTCCAAACTGTGGAGTACCTTAAATATAATTATTTTATTCTGGCACCATGTTCTCCTGGAGTAGAATCACTTCAGCATCCATGTTCCTAATATAATTTGTTTTCCAAGGACCTCATTATTTTATTAATCCAAAATAAGGCTGCTGATTTTTAATATTACATTCTTGGTTAACAAACAAAATAAAAAGTTTATGTAAGAATTTCTTCAGCTTGGTGGACCCCTTACATCTTACTGTACCCTCTGGGTTTCCCACTCCATATGCTAGAGCACATGATATCCAAAATGCCGGCAGGTATGTGCTCTTCTGAGAGCTCACAGGAGAGATTGTATGAGGAAGTGTATGAGGAAGACGTTTCTGCAAGCACAGGGACTTTAAAGGGAAGCTCTGACAGTTGTATCTCAGGCAAGAGACCAGGGGACTTTAACAGGGGAAAGCAAAGCATTCCCTAATCTTATTAACCTTATGCTTCCATGCCCTCAGAAGCTGCCTCCAGGCCTGGCTCCCACTGGATGCCTTGGCAGCTTTAGCAGGCATAGGCCAACACTTTTTTTTTTTTTTTTTAACAAGAGATGAATTACAGAAGTGCCTTCCAGATCTGAGGAAGCTAGATGTCCAGACTAGATTAGGCCTGTCCTGGTTTCTGAGTAACTGTTCTGAGTGGATAGGACTCTGGAAAATATTCCAGGCAGATTATGTTGTAGTCAGCTCAATGGAACAGGCTAGCATCGTATGAATGAGGGCTTCCAAAACTTGAGTAATTCCTACACAATCTTTATGATACCATTTTAATTACATTTTTCCTTATTTAACTCAAATCTTAGTTAATTTTTTTTATTAAAAGAATGAACTCTATATTGCTACTATAAAGGGAAAATCAGCATGACATGCCATAAAAATATTTCACTGAAATATAATAAATAAATAAACGTAATGAAAACCACCATCATTCTCATTTAAAGAGCATTTTTTTTACATAGCTGGAATAAAACTGACCATATTTGTAACTATAATCTATTTATTACTTAAATGAGATATAACTCCTGTACCACAAAATTCCAACATGTAAAGAACTTGGAACTTGTTATTCTTACCCTCATATACACACAAAAAGTTGTAAACCTGATATTAAACAGCTTTTTTGCATCTATCAGAGAACAGGCATTGCATGACAACCTACTGCTCTGAAGCGTGAGAGAAATTTGAATCCAGAGTCCCAGCTGAGTATGGTTTACCTGGAGCAGAAGCTGCTGGAACCATAAGCTATCAGAGGGCAATTTTGAAGAATTGCTGGAGGCTAAGTTTAGACCAGTGTGAGAATGAGAAACTCCTGTCTTAAGGTGGGTAGCACACATGCATGACTCAGCAAGCAGAACCCTGTCAGATTCTCATAGTGAAAACACCAAAAGATTCCCTGTGACTCCTGCAGGAGGAAGGGAAGGCTAATCTTTATGGAATACACTGGGAAGTCCTTCATAACAAATGCCTACTCTCCAGACCAAAAAAACTCTTCAGAACCTTATCCCACATGCACAAAGCACATTTTTCCTATTCTACCCGCCCCCCCATAGAATTTGTGTCTCTTATGAGGATGGAAAAAAAAAAAAAAAGTCAAGAAACATGTGATGCTTGCAGCCCAGGGATGCAGGACCACTGAAACAATGCCTAACTCAAAAGGCTATAGAGCACTTGCCTCCCCAGCCCCCAGACCTTACCACCACACAAACAGTACTTCAGTATATTCACAGGGGATACCAGCTAAAGAGCTGCAAGACACAGACTCTCTCTGAGGAGGAGTATTTAGGGAAACCTAACAGCAACAGGGAAGACAAAGACAAGAACACTAGAATAATTTTGTGCCTCTGACACCTTAATTACAAAAAAATAAATACAATCCAAACCCTAGCCATAGTAACATAAAACCTCACACTAAAAGGGCTATGACTTCAGTTTCTAACATCCAAGATATCATGTTTGGCTTTCAGCAAAAATGCAAATCATGCCTAAAGGCAAGAACAAAACACATATGAAGTGACAAAGCAATCATCAGAACCAGACTCAGATATGACACAGATGTTGGAATTATCAGATAGGGGATTTAAATAACTAGGATTAATGTGCTAAATGCTTTAATGGAAAAGATAGACAACATGCAGGAACAGATGGGCAACAGAAGCAGAGTGGAAACTCTAAGGGAAAAAAATAAGAATGTTAGAAGTAAAGAATATCATAAACATAAATGAAGAACAACTTTGATGGGTTCATAGTAGACTGACCAACACCCAGGAAAGAATCAGTGAGCTTGAAGATAGGTTATAGAAACTTTCCAAACTGAAAAGCAAAGAATGGAAAGAAAACAAAATACAAAATCACAACAGAATGCCCAAGATCTGTGGGTAAATTTCAAAATATCTAACATATGTCTAATTAGAATACCAGAAGGAGAAGAAAGATAACAGAAGAAATATTTGAAGTGATAATGTCCAAAATTTTTCTAAAATTAATTACAAAAACTAAAGCACAGACCCAGGAAGCTCAGAGAATGTCAAGCATGATAAATACCAAAAGTAAAAAAAAAAAAAAACTACACTTAGACATATCATATTCAAACTGCAGAAAAGCAAAGAGAAAAGGGAAATCTTGAAAAAAAGCTAGAGGTTGGCAGGGGGGAATACCTTGCCTCTAGAGGAACGCAAAAGAATTATAGAGGGATTCTTGTCATATACCATACAAAGAGGAAAAGAATGGAGCGAAATATTTAAATGGTTGAAAGAAAAACAAAACAACAACCTGTAATTGTATATCCAGTGAAATTATCCTTGGTAAGTGATAAACAAAAACTAAGAGAATTGTTAGCAGATTTTCCCTGCATGAAAGATTAAAAGAAGTTCTTCAGGGGCGCCTGGGTGGCTCAGTCGTTAAGCGTCTGCCTTCGGCTCAGGTCATGGTCCCAGGGTCCTGGGATCAAGCCCTACGTCGGGCTCCCTGCTCCACAGGAAGCCCACTTCTCCGTCTCCCACCCGCCCCGCTTGTGTTCCCTCTCTCGCTATGTCTCTGTCGGTCAAATAAATAAATTCTTTTAAAAAAATAAAATAAAATAAAAAATAAATAAAAGAAGTTCTTCAGGGAGAAGGGAAATGACACAGGTAGGAAACTCAGATCTACATAGAAAAAGAAAGAATTTTAGAGAAGGGAAAAGAAGTGAAGATAAATTGTTCTATTTTTCTTATTCTTAGTTGATCTAAAAAACATCTGCTTGCCTGTTTGTTTAAACTAATAATAGGGATGCCTGGATAGCTCAGTCAGTTAAGTGTCTGCCTTTGGCTCAGGTCATGATCTCAGGGTCCTGGGATTGAGTCCAGCCTTGGGATCCCTGCTCAGTGAGGAGTCTGCTTCTCCCTCTCCCTCTGCTCCTCCCCGCTGCTTGTGCTCTCCCCCTCTCTCTTTCAAATAAATAAATAAAATCTTAAAAAATAAAGTAATAATAATAATGTAATTGGTAATTATAGCATACAGGTAAGTGAAATAAATGGCAGCAACAGCATTAGGGATGGGAGGGAGAAGCTGGGAATACTCTGTTACATAGTACCTGCACTAACATAAAGTGGTACAGTGTTATTTGATGGTAGGCTTAAATTATTTTAAAATGTGTACTGAAAACTCCAGGACAACACTTAAAATTTAAAAATATGTGTGTGTGTGTAATTATATGTATAATTAATATACTAAGAGAAGAGATCAAACGAAATACAAAATGCTCAATTAAAACCAGAGAAATCAGAAAGAAGAGAGGGATAAGGAACAGAAAACAGTTAACAACATGACAGATTTAATCCAACTATACCAGTAACCATAACGATTGAAAAGTATATCAATTAAAAACAGGGACTGTCAGAGTAGATAAAACAAATAAGCAAGACTCAGCTGTATCTTTTCTACGAGAAACCCACCTTAAATATAAAGGTGTAGATCAATTAAAAGTAAAGAGATAAATATATACCAGGCTAACACTAATCAAAAGAAATCTACAGTAACTATATTAATCTTAAACAAAACTTCAGAATAAAGAAAATGATCAAAAATAAAGAGATGTATTACAGACTGATAATGGAGTCAGTTCTCCAAGAAGAACTCACAATCTCATTAAGCATGGGGACCGGGGAAATCATTCCCACCCACCAACACATTAGTAACACAAATTGCTTTGGTTATCAATATATATCAACATATATAAAGTTGTTTAATTGTCTGTCATAATGACCTGCTATACAGATTACTTGATATAGGCTTAATGCATTAAAACACCAGGTCTTCAAGCCTGGGTTTCCACACGCAAGTCCTCCTCTCTGTTTACTCCTCCATCTTGTGCTCTTTACATTGCCCTTTTTATGTAAGATTGGACAAGTCCCCCTACTCTGTCTGTACATCATCATCATCATCATATCAATCTATAATTGATCTGCTCTCAGCCATGTTACTTGGAAAGAAGATTGAATGAGTAAGGTTTTTGGGTTTGTTTGTTTTGTTTAGATTTATGTATTTGTTTATTATTTGAAAGGGGGAAGAGGGGCAGAAGGAGAGGGAAACAGAGAATTTCAAGTGGACTCCCCCCTGAGTGTGGAGCCCGTTGAGGGGCTCAATACCATGACTCTGAGATCATGACGTGAGCCGAACTCGAGCTGGATGCTCAGCAGACTGAGCCACTCAGGTACTCCAAAACGTTTTGTATATATTTTCTTTCCATGAAGCAGTATTAAAGCTACATATTAACTTGTTTTCCAACGACATATATTTCTTCAGTTACTTTCTTACTGGACTCATCTTAAGAAATATAGGGAGATATACTAGTACTGGAAGAATCTGATATATTTTAGGTCACTTTCCCTTAGGAAAAAAAATGTAATAAGCCTCGATGAATAAACAGAATCAGACATAAAATTCCTACCGTCAATCAGAAAAAAATGGGCTTATTCATATTTTCAGAAGTTTTCATTTCCTTCCAAGAAATGTTGTTAATGGCTCATAATGTGACAGATGAATATGATGAATATTATAATTGTCAGTGCTAACATGAAACCTCTCAAGGTCCTTAAAAACAGAATAAATTGTACAATATCTTCAGGGTATCACTAGGGGTATTAAAGTAATTTATTTCAATTATGCATCCGCAAGGTTAAGAAGAAATTATAACATATTTATTCATAATTATTTATTCAGTGCCTGCAATGTGGCAGGAACAGTGCTAAGTGCAGTGGATCAGAGAAAGTGCATTCAAACCAACTATGTTTTAAGACCTGATACAACATCCCATCCATTCACCTGGTTACTCACTGTCCGATTGTGGGATGAAAACACAGGCCTGCACTTGAATCCACAACGACCGGCACTGACTTGGTATCAGCTTTAGTCCAAGCTCTCTTACAGTATGTGATTTTATGAAGTCTTCCTATCAACCCATCGTATGAAGACATTCATACAAGTGGAGTTTAGGTAACTTACTTCAAACAACAGAGCACAAGATGAAATACTTGGTCTGCTTTTGATTTTCATTTTTTCTAGCGCTAGAGAAAGCAATCTTAAACACACAGCGGCTTCAGAATAGAGTCGGGTGATGCCACTGACCCTGCCACACACAAACTCCCAAGGTCCAGACTACGACGTGCTTCCACTTATCCTGACACCACCTGGTGTAGTGCAATCCAATTCCGACACTAACTACCCAGAGTTAGTGTTGAATTCCATGGGTTTAAGGGCATACTTCCCAACAAGACTGCCATCCTCACTTGAAAGAGAGCCAAGTGGGGTCCCCAGTCCACCCGCAACTTGGACCAATTGGATCTAAATCTGGGCACAGGGATGGGGGCCTCCCACAATGCCCCACGTGTCCAATAATTTTCTGGAAGGGAAAATGTAAGATACGTTCTTGATGCTGTGTTGGGAGGAAAAGGGCAAGATCATGAGCAATCGATACAAAAGATGCATGAGTCCACTGCCTTCTACTTACCAGTCACATTGGGCCAAGTTCTACACATGACCCTGGGGGCTAATGGTTGTGTCGGTGCACAGAGGGAGGCTTGACTTAGGAAGGGGGTGACTTTGTCTGGAGGGCGTCCCCTGAAGGCTGGGCAAGGGAGTTATGGACTACAATCACCGAAGCTGAGACTCAGACTGTCTCCTAGCGGCCCAGGGCCGCACCACGGGACATACACGTGAACTGCCCAGTGCGGGGTTAGCAGTGTATAGATAAGAATTACAAATTCTCAGGGGCTGACATTTCCGAACCAATCTCCGCAGTGAGAAAGCACGTGTGAACACACTTCGCTGTAAGAGTAATGGTGGCCTTTCCTTATTGAACGAGAGTTATTATGCCAGAAACTGCTGGGCTTCACTATCTAGAAACTCTCTTGAGCACCCTCGACGTAGGTTTTGTGCTTCTTATTTCACAACAGGTAATCTGAGGCTCAGAGAGGTTAAACGAATTCACCAAGGTCACAGGACTCGAGCTGTGGAAGGCAGGGTTCTGACCCAGGCCCGTCCGGCGTCCCATTTCCTCACGCCACCTCAGCTACTGTGGGATTTTATCATCGTACTCCCGCCTCCCAGGCCTGCCCTATCTTATCATCGCTCTCCTAATCATCTCTCCAGAAACCAGGCTGCTCAGCCTCATGAAACACTGGCCACCGTGACAGGAGCCAAACCCAGAGGGGCCCTGAGGATGGGACGAGGCCCAAATCTCTCCAACAGAGGATGCGAAAACCAGCCTTCCTCATTAATCATGTGCTGTCAGAGATTCCACAACCACTCATACTCCTCAGTCAAATGAATTCCAAACACAGTTATCTCCACCGAGAGCAACTAGCAAGTCTCACATTTAATATTAGGGGAGCAAGTCAAGGTCAGGGGTGAGCAGTCAGAATGGCTTTATTCCTCCCCTGCCCTTGGACAGGTGGAGGGGAGGCCTGTCCTCCCACAGAGCACTTGGAAAGATAGATTCTATTTCTCCTGAGGTTCTGTGCACTTCCTCTGCAACTGGCCCGCTGCCAGGAACACTAATCTGATTTCTCCTGCAAACTAATTCTATTTCTCCCTCAGGTGCAAATTTCCCCTCTTTGCACCTTTAATTAACAAGCTACTGTGATCAAGCAATCAAACCTTTTAAGCCCACATTATGATTACATTTTAAATATCTGCTGAAAACTTATACAGTAAGGTTTTTTTTTTTTTTTATTCAACAGAACAAAACCCCTGTTCTTTTTTTTTTTTTTTAAAAGATTTTATTTATTTATTTGACAGAGAGAGACACAGCGAGAGAGGGAACACAAGCAGGGGGCGTGGGAGAGGGAGACGCAGGCTTCCCGCAGAGCAGGGAGCCCGACGCGGGGCTCGATCCCAGGACCCTGGGATCATGACCTGAGCCGAAGGCAGACGCTTAACGACTGAGCCACCCAGGCGCCCCTACAGTAAGGTATTAGTGTCGGTCTCTGCACTGTAGTAAGTTTGTTAACGCAGGGGGTGGGGGAGCGCCGTTGATGTGGGGGAAACACACATGTTTTTTCTGGCTGCTCATGCTTCTGATTTCAGGCCAGTTTCAGCCTTTCCTTCTGATTCCAGTAACTCACTTTCTAAATGGCAGAGAGTAAAAAAAAAAAAAAAAAAAAAAAAAATTCCCAACTGCTTTATTTATTTATTTATTTATTCAATCTCAGGAACAATAATCATACATTGGCCCTTTGTGGTTTACAAAGCTCTCTCACCTTCATCAACTCAAGGTTCTGACTGCTACCTCTCTCTCTCAGCTCATCTCCATCCCCTACCTTGCATTCCTTCAATCAACCCAGCCCCATGGTCTCTCTTTCAGGTCTTGGAATGAACCTTGCTCCCCCCACACAGGGCTACCCTCCCACCTCCCCCACCCTTTCTCCCATTCCGCTTTTTCCAGATACCTCCTGCTCACTTCCCCCAGGACATCTTCCCTGGCTTCACTCCAACTCAGGATCCTTTGCTCTATGTGTTTTCTTGAGCCTGGGCTCTTCTGCCAAAGCAATGAGCTCAACTGAAATCATACACTCTATTCATTCTATATACTTTGTGTGGTTGCTTCCCCAATCCTGTAGACCCCACTAGAGTCTAACCTCTGGAGAGGGTGACCTTGGTTGTCCTTTTTGTCAGTTTGTTCCCAGTGCATAGCACAGTGTTCTGCACTTTGTGAATACTCAATATTTATTCAATGACTTACTTAATCTTGTTGTATCAGAAACCCATTATGTGCACCTGCAGGAGCAGAAATTGGGGCTTAGGAAGATAATGTACTTAGTGAGCACTCGATACTGTCAACAAACATAAACCCTAGTCTTCTAATTTCCATTATCAGTACTCTACCTACTGCCCAAAACACACACACACACAGAAACACACACACAGAAACACACACACGCACGCATGCACACACACACGCACATACACACAGAAACACACACACAGAAACGCACACACCCCTTTCCCTGATGTGAAGAGAAGATGAGGAATGCTCTAATAATCTGGCACTGTATCTGGAGAAGAAAGAAATCCAAGTGCATGCTGTACGTGCTACTAACTGGATTGTTTATGGGAAAATTCTTGATGGGCCTCTGTCTTCGATGCTCTGGAACACAAAATAAGTGCCAGTTGCTACGCTATTGTCTCTAGGCAGAACACCCACCCTTTTATGCTGGGCTTACTGCTTGGCCCATGACATGGTTTTTGAAAACTGGCTCCCTTCTACAGTCTGCCGCTAGGGGGCGCTGGAGGCAGGCTGGACGACGGGGGGAGAAAGCTGACCGCATTCTGTCCTGTCTGCTGTCTAGTTCTGGTTTTGCTTCCCGTGTGAGCATCACCGAAGCAATGGTTCTTCACCCAGAAGTGAACAGTCTATTCCAGTTTTCAGTGTGTCCAGCACTCACTGGGCCAACGTCATTACCTGTCCCTAGAGACGTTGGCCCTAACCGATCAGTTCTCTGCTCTGACATCTGAGCCCCCGCTCTGCAGGCTTCCTCCTCTGAACTTCTAAGTATTAATAATTCCAACTTCTTTCTTTGTACCTGTTTTGTCTTTCCAGGTCCTCAAAACACAAGAGTGTTAACAATGAGTACGTTAATGTTTCTCTCTTAAAATAACCAACGTGGCTTCCCTCTCCTAATTAGACCCTAACTGATAATGTGGACATCAATGAAATCTATCATATAAAAGTTGTTGTGGCAATGAAATGATACTATGTGAAAAAAATGTTTCCTAAATTATAAAGCATAACATAGCTGTTAATTTTAATCTTGTAGAATAAGATATGGTCATTGCATATGAACCCAGATAATAGAACTACAATAATTTTTGTGAATGCTGCTGGGAGGCATATTTTGTCCTGGTGCAAAAAGAAAAGTTGTCATGACTATACTATTCATAATCAGGATGATCCCTTATGAGGTCCAAACCAAAGCCATTTACAACTTTGATAGATTCTATACGTACCACATAAGAACTGACATATCTGTGTATGTGTGTGTTTCTTTTATTTATTTATTTATTTATTTATTTGAGAGAGAGAGAATGAGAGACAGAGAGCATGAGAGGGAGGAGGGTCAGAGGGAGAAGCAGACTCCCTGCCGAGCAGGGAGCCCGACGCGGGACTCGATCCCGGGACTCCAGGATCATGACCTGAGCCGAAGGCAGTCGCTTCACCAACTGAGCCACCCAGGCGCCCTGTGTATGTGTGTGTTTCTGTATGTGTTTATGAATTCCACCAACAGCTCATTTTTAAATGCCGACTATGTGCATATTACTTTGTAAGGCACTTGAAATGGAGAAAGGAACATACCATATGCCCATAAGCAGCTTACAGTGGTGGAGATTCAAATTTTCATTTCAGTGCAGATTCTTAGTATTTCTTGTTTCTGTTGTTATGAATTTATTTTCTTTTCTGATTTTGCTAAAGAGCCCAGGGAAATTTCAGATTCCAGGAAAGTGGCTTGGATATCACTACCACCAACACATCCAGACTGTGGAAAGTAAAATGAAACAGTCACATTTCGGTATCCAGACAGATTTTTCAGAAGCAGGACCCCTTCTAGTGCAGCAGGTAAGGCTCAGAAGAAGCCTTTTAAACAGCAGAATAAAGTCCCTGAAGGAATATTCGAGATGTAGTACAGACATTTCTGCAACAACAGAATGACAAATCATTATATTTCCAGCATTATTTAAACGTCCAAATAAATTTGTACTCAACACCTTCAGAGCCCATCCTTTAGGCCAATCTCCATCTCTGAATTCTATCTAATTTTTCATCCTTTCCCCTTTGATTCACCCAAGAATGACAATGATCTGAAAAGGGATCTACCCACTGAGATTTGGGTCAGGGCAAACCATGCCAAACAAAGATTTTGCCCTTCTTGCTTCTGTTTGCTGTTTTTAGAAGATCATAATATTTATCCACTGGAGACAAACAGATCCTGATGTTTTTGACCATTGCTGTCTGAAGAGTTAAATAACAGATTGCTGTTGGTATCAAGAACATTCAGTGTCAGACAGGGAGGTGTTGTGACAGACAGGCAGTGATGTTAAGAACCCCTGAGCTGGTCGGCATCAGGGAAATCCAAATCAAAACCTCAATGAGATATCACCTCACAACAGTCAGAATGGCTAAAATTAAGTCAGGAAATGACAGATGTTGGCGGGGATGCGGAGAAAGGGGAACCCTCCTACATTGTTGGTGGGAAAGCAAGCTGGTGCAACCACTCTGGAAAACAGTATGGAGGTTCTTCAAAAAGTTGAAAATAGAGCTACCATATGACCCAGCAATTGCACTATTGGGTATTTACCCCAAAGATACAAATGTAGGGATCCAAAGGGGTATGTGCACCCCGATGTTTATAGCAGCAATGTCCACAATAGCCCAACTGTGGAAAGAGCCAAGATGTCCATCGACAGATGAATGGATAAAGAAGAAGTGGTGTATATATCTACAATGGAATATTATGCAGCCATCAAAAGGAATGAGATCTTGCCATTTGCAACGACGTGGATGGAACTGGAGGGTGTTATGCTGAGTGAAATAAGTCAATCAGAGAAAGACATGTATCATATGACCTCACTGATATGAGGAATTCTTAATCTCAGGAAACAAACTGAGAGTTGCTGGCGTGGGGGGTGGGGTGGGAGGGATGGGGTGGCTGGGTGATAGACATTGGGGAGGGTATGTGCTCTGGTAAGCGTGGTGAATTGTGCAAGACTGTTGAATCTCAGATCTGTACCTCTGAAACAAATAATGCAATATATGTTAAGAAAAAAAAAGAAGATAGCAGGAGGGGAAGAATGAAGGGGAGGAATCGGAGGGGGAGACGAACCATGAGAGACGATGGACTCCGAAAAACAAACTGAGAGTTCTAGAGGGGAGGGGGTGGGAGGATGGGTTAGCCTGGTGGTGGGTATTGAGGAGGGCACATTCTGCATGGAGCACTGGGTGTTATGCACAAACAATGAATCATGGAACACTTCATCTAAAACTAATGATGTAATGTATGGTGATTAACATAACAATAAAAAATTAAAAAAAAAAAAGAACCCCTGAGCTGGTAATATGCAGTCATAAAGGTGAGGAGTAGGAATGTGGTTCTCATGTAAGGGTTGGATTCCAGCCACAGGCCGGGGCTGGGCTGACAAGAGGGAAAATTGTGTGTTAGAGAAAACTGAGTTGAAGATTTAGAAATATGTGGTTACAGGACGGGAAGCCAGGTACTCTAAATGGAGGACAGAATTGCTCAAGTGTTGTCAGTAACATCATACGCTCTGAGAGCAGAGCCCATAAGAAATCTTTATGCCCTTCACCAGGACTTATCTTAGAAATGAGCAGGGTTGTCTCCATGTGGGATTCAGGGAGTTCCACCTTTGGAGAGAAGAAATATGCAGAGACCAGAAACCAAGAAATGAACAGACGTACTCTTAATGTGGGTCAAGGTGAAGTTTAAATGGGCAAGTTAATTATTGTTCAGCAAGGAAAGATCCAGTAAACTCAGCAAATCTGTGACATACACAAAAAGATAAATATAAATGCGTGCCCATACAGAATATATGTGTACAAATATGCACCTAATTATTTGCATATACATGCATACACACATACACATATAACACACATATAAACCTAGCCATGCACACCCACATATGTGCATGCATATGCACACATACACAGATATATGTATGTCCATATACACATGCATGTATGCACACACATGTACATATATACTCACACAGATACTCATATACATATAGTTAGTAAAGTCAGAGATGGTTTTATACATCAAATAAATTCCCTATAGTTTACAAGTGTTTTCAGATACATTATCTCATTTACACAGACCACTTGGATTAAAGTGCTGTAGTCACCAAATCCTCTTTCCTTGGGTTATGGAATACCTGGCATTAGGCTCGCCAAGCTGACCAGTCCCAGGGGCAATTTCTATTGCAAGTTTCAAGCAGTCGGATGATTAGGAAAACACAACTGGGCACAGGACAAAGACCATCTGATCACACCAGAAAATCCAAATATGCTGTCGGGTCCAAAGAAGGAATGTATTATCTGGAAATAGAGGTCATAAGAGAGATAAACAAAGAACAGGGAGAAAGGAACAGGTCACAAAGGCAGACTGATAAAAGATGATTCATTTCATGTTCTGTCCTGCACTGGCCACTGACCACCCTCTTTCAACATTTGCCAGCTCCATCATCTGCGCGTGCACTGATCTGAGCTAAAGACCCAGGGCTTGCGATACACAGTGTTCCTCGTCATTCATCCTAAGTAGGAACGAGGTTTGGTAATATCAGTTTCATATTGCAATAAGCTTTATGAGTCAAAAGTGACATACACAATTACAAATACCTCCAATTTTGAGCCAAATTTTATTAGAATTTGAGGCTTCAGAAACTTGGCTTTAAACGAAAAGTGGACCATCTTATTTTTAAGTCAGGTTGAATTACAGCAGGGTGCTCTTACTGAAGCTGTAGAAAGACAAAAGATATATCTATCACTCTTAGAAATAGCCATAGCTCATTAACTATTGAAACATATTACTGGTAAAATGCATACTGTCCATCATCACTCTGAGATAAAAACTCTTCTTGGGAACTAGATTGGATAAATCATGTATCAGGAAAAATGAGTCATTTTGGAAGAAAAAAAAGTCACCTCTTAACTAACACCTCTACTTTATTAGCTGAATGCCAAAATGGAATTATGCAAGCCAAGAGTGGGGTGGGCAGTGGGAGGCAGCTCCCTCAACATCTCCACTTTTAAAAAACATGGACTCTGAAAAACAAACTGAGGGTTCTAGAGGGGAGGGGGGTGGGAGGATGGGTTAGCCTGGTGGTGGGTATTGAGGAGGGCACGTTCTGCATGGAGCACTGGGTGTTGTGCACAAACAATGAATCATGGAACACTTCATCTAAAACTAATGATGTAATGTATAGGGATTAACATAAGAATAAAAAAAAAATGGGGGAAAAAAAAAAAAAACAAGGACAATTCTAAAAAGTTCAGGTAAGCTGCCTAAGGTAACCTGTCAGGTTAGTGGAGTATCGCAGACTACAGTGAAATTATTCTAAGTTTAAGCCGACTGCTTCCCACAATTAATGTCAGGAAAGAACGTCTTTGCAATTGTTCTTAGAATTTAGGATCACTCACTTATTTGAGTCTTATACAAATTAGTAGTGGAAAACATCCTCATCAGCCATTTAAACATAAGTCAGGTTTTATTCCAGACCCAAATTTTTTTTATTCTTATGTTAATCCCCTACATTACATCATTAGTTTTAGATGAAGTGTTCCATGATTCATTGTTTGTGCATAACACCCAGTGCTCCATGCAGAATGTGCCCTCCTCAATACCCACCACCAGGCTAACCCATCCTCCCACCCCCCCTCCCCTCTAGAACCCTCAGTTTGTTTTTCAGAGTCCATTGTCTCTCATGGTTCGCCAGACCAAAATTTAACAATGGTTGAATACACCTCCTGGGGGAGGCTGCATTATTTTTTATTTATTTTTTTAAAGATTTTATTTATTTGTCAGAGAGAAAGAGACAGAGAGCACAAGCAGGGAGAACGACAGAGGCAGAGGGAGAAGCAGGCTTCCCGCTGAGCGGGGAGCCCAATGTGGGACTCGATCCCAGGACCCTGGGATCATGACCTGAGCCGAAGGCAGACGCTCAGCCGACTGAGCCACCCAGGGGTCCCGAGGCTGCATTATTTTTATTGATAATAAATCTCCTGCTTTCTTCCAGTAACTCCCCTTCAGGTCCTCCATGGCTAAGCCAAGCACATTTTTGACATTTTATGTTATTAGACATTTGCACCCATGCTCACCTTTAACGGGCCATATGACTGTCAGTGAGTTCATCTCCCAGAGACTGTTTTTTTCTCTATAAAATGGAGTTTCTTTCCTACTTTCTTCAAAGGATTATTATAAATAGCAAACAAGATGATGAGAAAATGCATTGTGGCTTTCAGCTGCAAATATCTTTAGCTTTTAAAAAATTGCTCTAAAGCGTATATACTAAAAATATGAAAATATGCCAAAGCAAAAAGATTGAAGGAAGTGAGAATGTGTTTCACTACTGAATTTAAGTTAGAAATGATGGCGGCCTTGGGAGTGACTGGGTAGCTCAGTTGGTTTAGTGTCTGACTCAATTTTGGCTCAGGTCATGATCTCAGGGTCCTGATCGAGCCCTGCATCGGGCTCTGTGCTGAGCATGGAGACTGCTTAAGATTCTCTCCCTCTCCCTCTCCCCCCTTGTACCCCGCCTCGTTTGCATATGCATGTGCACACAGACTCTCTCTCTTAAAAAAAAGGAAAAATGATTTTAAAAAATTTAAAAAAGATTTTAAAAGACTAAAAGAAGAGGGCACCTTGGTGGCTCAGTTGGTTAAGCGACTGCCTTCAGCTCAGGTCATGATCCTGGAGTCCCGGGATCGAGTCCCGCATCGGGCTCCCTGCTCGGCAGGGAGTCTGCTTCTCCCTCTGACCCTCCCCCCTCTCATGCTCTCTCTATCTCATTCTCTCTCTCAAATAAATAAATTTAAAAAATAAATAAATAAAAGACTAAAAGAAGATAAAAAAGAGAAATAATGGCTTAATGGGAACTCAAAGAAACAAATGGCTGATATATGCAACATATATATATATATTTCATATATATATACTATATGTATCATATATTTTAAGAAACTTGTAATCAAGTGGATATTTAGATTCAAATATGAGAAAGAATTTAATGTCCTGACTTCTTGGTCAGACCAGAGCAAGAGAACAAATTACAAAATAGAAATTTAGGCACACTTCAAATATTTTAGGTTGATGTGATGTAAGATACCTCAGTCAAAATACCCAGGAGGTTAAAACAATGAGTTGATGAGTTTTTGCTAACCACTCAGTGATGACTGATAACAGTCCATGGATGACAACAGAAATTATTGGAGTCACAATAATTTAGGACTGTCTACCTGGCTCTTCAGAACTCCTTAAATATCTCCAATCCACAGGAGTGGGTTTCCAGCATCCTTTTGTGTAGGGTGAGCCCATGAACTTGGCCAGGATTGATTGGACAAGTGGGCAATCAGTCCAGGCTATGCCAGAGTCTCTTCCCTTAAGAATGAGAAACAGTGTGGGGGATGGGCTAGATGGGTGATGGGTACTAAGGAGTGCACTTGTTGTGATGAACACTGGGTGATATATGTAAGTGATGAGTCACTAAATTCTACTCCTGAAACTAATATTGCACTGTATGTTAACTAACTACAATTTAAATAAAAATTAAAAAAAAAAAAAAGAAGCAGATCCAAAGAGAAAGTCAGACTTTCAATGTGGCTGGATGTGTAAAGAGGATAAGCTAAGGAGCTGTAAATGACAATTTCTTCTGTACAAAGTGCAATCCATGAAAGAGGATGCATCATATATAAAAAGATAAAGAGAGGGGCACCTGGGTGGCTCAGTCGTTAAGCATCTACCTTTGGCTCGGGTCGTGATCCCAGGGTCCTAGGATCAAGCCCCGCATTGGGCTCCCTGCTCCGCGGGAAGCCTGCTTCTCCCTCTCCCACTCCCCCTGTTTGTGCTCCTGCTCTCGGTATCTCTCTCTCTGTCAAATAAATAAAATCTTAAAAAAAAAAAAAAAGATAGAGAAAAGAAATGGAGAGAGAATGATACATGATTAGGCTTCTAACATGAGTCCAATTTCTGGTTCCAGGTCTTTCCTGAATTTGGCTGACTTTCTGTCCTGAAAGATGAATTCTTGTAAGTTCACACTCTGCCTGCATCCTTTCTCCCTGGGATCACGACCTGAGCCAAAGGTAGATGCTTAACGACTGAACCACCCAGGTGCCCCTCTCTTTATCTTTTTATATATGATGCATCCTCTTTCATGGATTGCACTTTGTACAGAAGAAATTGTCATTTACAGCTCCTTAGCTTATCCTCTTTACACATCCAGCCACATTGAAAGTCTGACTTTCTCTTTGGATCTGCTTCTTTTTTTTTTTTTTTTTGTTCCTGTCTCTTTCCTTTCCTTTCCTTTTTATTTATTTTCATTCTCTTCTGTTTCTTTTCATTCCTTTTTTTTCACTCAGGGAGCCAAAGTATCTCAGATTAATTTGGAACCAGAGATGGGACTAATAATAGAAGAAAGAGAGTGATCATACAGAAAGTGAGTATGAAGTGAGGCACGAACATGAGAGCCCCAGAGTGGACCAATATCAAGGGCCCAGTAGAGGAAAAAAATGCTTCCAAGAAGGCTGAATGAAAGTGAGCAGAATCCTAGAGATCTACTGTATAGATGGCACCTAAACATTATTAAATTGTATATTTTAAAATTGGATAATGGGATATATGTTATGTTAACTTTTCCTATCACACACACACAAAATTTCTTACCACAAATGATAAGAAATGATGATGACGATGATGAGGGCAGGAGGAAACTTCTGGAGGTGATGGATAGCTTTATGGCATACGTTGCGGTAATGGTTTGCAGTGTAGCTTGGTGTTTACTTATCCCCAAACTCATCAAGTTATATACACTGAATCTGTACAGCTTTATATATGTCAAAAAAAGAAAAGAAAAGGAAAAAGAAGTGAACAGAAGAGTTAGAAGAAAACCAAGAGGAGAGAAAGATCTTCAATTGCACCCATTGCTAACAAGGCAGATAATCCAGCCTCTACTGCCCGGTCTCACACCAGATTCTCCATGGAAACTGTTTTGGTCAGACTGTCCTACTTAAAACAGTAAGTGTAAGATGAATAAAATAATTATGCAGGATGGCTAAAATTAACTCATGAAACAACAGATGTTGGCGAGGATGCATAGAAAGGGGAGCCCTCTTACACTGCTGGTGGGAATGCAAGCTGGTGCAACCACTCTGGAAAATAGTATGGAGGTTACTCAGGAAGTTGAAAATAGAGCTACCCTATGACCCAGCAATTGTACTACTAGGTATTTATCCAAAGGATACAAACAGTGATTCAATGGGGCACCTGCACCCCAATGTTTAAAGCAACAATGTCCACAATAGCCAAAATATGGAAAGAGCCCAGATGTTCATCGACAGATGAATGGATAAAGAAGATGTGATATATATAGAATGGAATATTACTCAGCCATCAAAAAGAATGAAATATTGCCATTTGCAATGACGTGGATGGAACTGGAGGGTATTATGCTAAGTGAAATAAGTTAGGGAAAGAAAATACCATATGATTCCACTCATATGTGAAATTTAAGAAAGAAAACAGATTAACATAGAGGAAGGGAAGGAAAAATAAAATCAGATAAAAACAGCGAGGGAGGCAAACCAAAAGAGACTCTTAACTCTAGGAGATAAACTGAGGGTTGCTGGAAGGGAGGGAGGTGGGGGAGATGGGGTAATTGGGTGATGGGCATTAAGAAGGGCATGTGATGGAATGAGCACTGGGTGTTATATGCAACTGATGAATCACTATATTCTACCCCTGAAACTAATAATACAGTATATGTTAACTAAGTTGAATTTAAATAAAGAATTTTTAAAAATTATGCAGAAAAAAGCCAAGTACCAGAAAGACAGTCTGGAAGCCTGTCAATATATTCAATAAATAGTTATGGAGATTTAAAAAAAAAAATTTTATTTTTTAAAGATTTTATTTATTTATTTGACAGAGACATAGCGAGAGAGGGAACACAAGCAGGGGGAGTGGGAGAGGGAGAAGCAGGCTCCCCGCTGAGCAGGGAGCCCCATGTGGGACTCGATCCCAGGATCCTGGGATCATGACCTGAGCCAAAGGCAGATGCTTAAGGAATGGGCCACCCAGGCGCCCCTGGAGATTTTTTTTATATGCAAATCTCTAAGATGGATGCTTGTGAGCTGTGGGAGGAAGTCTGGAGATTTTTTTTTTTTTTTTTTGTAGTGCTCTTTGTTTTTAAGATTTCTAAATCTAGTAGAACAAAATCTGATTAGGCACATCAAAAGAAGAATGTATCCATAAGTATAAGCAAAATGCCTGTAAGAGCCCAGAGGGAGTTAATTCTAACAAAAGATTATGGAAGTCTTCACACAGAAAGTGTCATTTTAAATGTTCTAAAGATACCGGACAATAAAAAAAGGAAGATCCTTCAAAGCAGTGTGAACAGATGGTTTAAAAAGCAGAGAAGAATAAAAATTTCTTGGCAATCATTCTGCTACGTCTAGAGTCTTAGGTGTTGGAACAGAAGCAGTGTGAAAGGAGACTAAAGAGATATTTGGGGGTCTTATGTAGGGATTTAAATATCGGGCTAAGAAGCCTGAAGTTTATTCTTTAAGTAGGATAAAGGAGGGCAATTTCCTCTCAGCTTGGGTCCTATGTGCTTATTAGCATCTAAGTTTTCATTCATCCTTTGGCAGCCAATTCATGACACATTCCCAAGTATATTGTCCATTAAATAAGACTAAGTCCCATTTTTGAGATCCCGTGTTCTCCCAGGAAGTTAACAAGACTAGATCCTTCAACAGCACATTTACTACATGTCCTGAGCACCTGTTCTGTGACAGGCAATGTACTGGGTTTTCGGGATTATGGCACTGAATATGAAAATTACAGATCTGCAGAGGAGGCAGCTACAGAAACAGATAAGCTCAGGAAGTATCTGCAATCTATGAGGCAGGGTTGTAGTTTCCTTCCCAGGGAGAAGGAAGTCAGATGCCCAAGGCAGGAGACAGAGGAGTTCTGGGAGAATCTGAAAGGATATCAGAGGTGGGTACTTGAAGGTTGAACACCTTTAAATCTAAGTGGATTAAGTGCCAGGATAATGCATGTGAGGAAGATGTGGGGGTGATAGATGTTTCATAAGTCAAGGAGAAAGCTAATTTTGGGGTTAGAGAGGGGATGATCTTGGTATAAAATGATTCCCACAGATGTGCTGTCGTGAGATCTCTGAAGCCCGCAGGCTGGCTGTGCCTCTGAGCCTCGAATTCTCTAAAGAATCTGAATCCTCAAAAAAAAAAAAAAAAAAAAGAATCTGAATCCTCTGAATTCAGCATCTGACAGGCCCCCTTTATGACATGTCTTTACAATTAGGTGCCAGGAAAACTTTTAGGTAGGTGGCTTCCTTGCTGATAATCAGAATTATTTTAGCTTACTTTACTTTTTGTCATGGTAACCAGGGAATGTCGAGACTAATTTGGTGCCTGGCTAGTCCTCTTGGTCAGTGCATTTTGTTCTTTCTATTTTCTACAGATCTGATTTCTGTTTGTACTGGCTTTAATTTGTTTTATATATAATACTAGACCATGCTAGGTCTTCCTGCATTCCCCTTTCTGACTCATGTGCACACACGCATTAAGATTCTTCCCTGACACCTCCATGCAGGATGCTGTATTATACCCAACAGAATTCTCCTAAAACAGGAGAAGGCATTCCATTTATACCTTTGCTTACTCACTCACTGAAACATTTATTGATTATTTACTAAGTTCTTATGTCCTGGGCATTGAATTAGGAGTGGAGGCACAAAGATCAATGAGAAAAATTACTTGCCATCTCAATATCCACCGCTGGCCAGACCTGAGAAGAAATACCTATAACAGATCATTGAAACACAATGGAGTTCAGGTGCATAGAGAGGTATGGAATGGTGCAGAAGAAATGATGCAAGGTGGGGAAAGGACTAGCCATTTCTAAGCTCTTAGAGTTTGCCATTGTACTAGTTGTTCTATAATTGCTATTTCATACAAGGCTCAACCTAAGCCAAGTAGATAAATACTCTTGGCTTCATTTTATATATAAGAACACTAAGAATTAGGTAGATGGTCTCATAGAGACATAGAAATTGTGTGTGTGAGGGGCATCTAGGTGGATCAGTCCGTTAAGCATCTGACTCTTGGTATGGGCTTAGATCATGATCTCAGGGTCCTGGGATCAAGCCCCGTGTTGGGCTCTGCACTGAGCATGGAGCCTGCTTAAGATTCTCTCTCTTCCTCTTCCTCTGCCCCTCCCCCAGCCATCGCTCTCTCACTCTCTCAAAAAAAAGTGTGTGTGTGTGTGTGTGAGAGAGAGAGAGAGAGAATATTCCAATTTGACTCAAAATATGATTTCCTTTATCCGTTTGAGATGGGTCAGGCTCTGAGGAGGAAGAGATCATGGATCTTGTTTCTGGACAGAATGTAGTCTTTGGACTTCATTCATTTGTAAAGAGTTTTTGACCTTGACCAAGTTATACAAGCTTTTGAGTCTTCTCTGTTTCCTTATCCCTAACTTGGAAGCAAAGCCCAAAGGTTTCTTGTTAAGATTAATGTGGTAATGTATGCAAAATGTTGAGCCTTGTACTTAATGCATAGGAAGTGCTCAATAAATACTCTAAACAGTAATTTATGGGAAAAAAGCGAACTCAATGGGCAGCAGAAATTATCAGAAAAAAATAATTGGAAGAACTGCAAGAAAGATATGGTAACTGTCCTAGAAGCACTTTAAAAAGATGCACCCAATTTTTTGATGAAGTGACATGCATTAAGCTGGCGATAATAGGTTTTACCATAAGGTTTAAGTTAAGCTAAATTACAAATCAAAATTATATCCAAGAGAAGAGATCTTATGACATATATTAGAACAGACATTTGATTCAAGGAAGAGTTAATTTTCAAGGAGATTTATCTTTTTAAACTCTCTTTATCAATAGGCTTCCTGACTATAATCTTTCCAATCACTAATTTATGGCTCCCACACTGAAACAAGAATCATCTTTCGATATAAGTTATTTCACTACCTGCACAAGAAATATCATTGGTTCCCTATTATTTACTACAGAAAATCCACAACTCGGATCATTCATCCAAGGTCCTTCAAAATGTGGGATCCAGGTGCTTTTCCAATCTTGTTTTATCACACTATTTACCATGGACCATGGCTACCAGATGTCCAGAATTTAATTGGCATTTTCTGAACTTTAGGCCTGTTGCTCATGGCTGACCCAAATATATATAGTAGGTACATAACATATAACCCATTATTGAGAAAAAAATGCTTGTACTTTGAACCATTATACATTTTCCCAGGATGTTCTCAAGATCAGCAATCAGGCTTGGTTACCTCTATGCAGCTTTGCCAGGGCACCCTTGCACAAGAAGCAACACAGGCTAGAAGGAGGGGCTGCAGGCTCTGTGTTCTCATGGCATGCTGCAGGTCTTTATATTTCGTGATGCTAATTAATTACTTGTCCTTTATCTCCAGGGGACTACCATATCATCTAATGCATTTTAATCCCAAATTTTCTATTGTAACATGAGATAGATTAAAAAAATCATACCAGCCTTTGGAGATGTATCTTGAAAGAAGTTGCTGTGGCCAATGTCAAGGCAGTTACTGCCTATGTTCTCCTCTAGGATTTTGATGATTCCTGCCTCACATTGAGGTCTTTCCTCCATTTTGAGTTTATCTTTGTGTATGGTGTTAGAGAATGGTCGAGTTTCATTCTTCTGCATGTGGCTGTCCAATTTTCCCAGCACCATTTATTGAAGAGACTGTCTTTTTTCCATTGCATATTTTTTCCTGCTTTGTTGAAGATTATTTGACCATAGGGTTGAGGGTCCATATCTGGGCTTGCTATTCTGTTGCATTGGTCTATATGTCTGTTTTGTGCCAGTACCATGCTGTTTTGGTGATCACTGCTTTGTAATATAGCTTGAAATCGGGCAACGTGATGCCCCCAGCTTTGTTTTTCTTTTTCAACATTTCCTTGGTGATTTGGGGTCTTTTCTGATTCCATACAAATTTTAGGATTGTTTGTTCCAGCACTTTGAAAAATGTCATTGGAATTTTGATCGGGATGGCATTGAAGGTATAGATTGCTCTGGGTAGCATAGACATTTTAACAATGTTTATTCTTCTGATCCATGAGCATGGCATGTTTTTCCATCTTGTTGTATCTTCTTCAATTTCTTTCATGAGTGTTCTGTAGTTCCTAGAGTCCTTTACCTCCTGGTTAGGTTTATTCCAAAGTATCTTATGCTTTTTAGTGCTATTGTAAATGGAATCATTTCTCTAATTTCTCTTTCTACAGTTGCATTGTTAGTGTACAAGAAAGCAACTGATTTCTGTGCATTGATTTTGTGTCCTGCCACATTCCTGAATTGTTGTATGAGTTCTAGTAATTTGGGGGTGGAGTCTTTTGAGTTTTCCACATAAAGTATCATGTCATCTGTGAAAAGAGAGAGTTTGACTTCTTCTTTGCCAATTTGAATACCTTTTATTTCTTTTTGTTGTCTGATTGCTGTTGCTAGGTCTTCTATTACTCTGTTGAACAATAGTGGCGAGAGTGGGCATCAGAGGTTAGTGAAACAAAAGCAAAAATGAACTTTTGGGACTTCATCAAGGTAAAAAGCCTCTGCACAGCAAAGGAAACAGTCAACAAAACAAAGAGGCAACACACAGAATGGGAGAAGAGATTTGCAAATGACACTATAGATAAGGGCTGGTATCCAAGGTCTATAAAGAACTTCTCAAACTCAACACCCAAAAAACAAATAATCAAGTCAAAAAATGGGCAGAAGACATGAACAGACACTTCTCCAAAGAAGACATACAAATGGCTAAACAGACACATGAAAAAATGTTCATCATCATTAGCCATCAGGGAAATTCAAATCAAAACCACATTGAGATACCACGTTACACCAGGTAGAATGGCAAAAATGGACAGGGAAAGAAACAACAAATGTTGGAGAGGTTGTGGAGAAAGGGTAACCCTCTTACACTGTTGCTGGGAATGCAAGTTGGTACAGCCACTTTGGAAAACAGTGTGGAGATGCCTCAGAAAATTAAAAATAGAGCTACCTTATGACCCACAATTGCACTCCTGGGTATTTACCCCAAAGACACAGATGTAGTGAAAAGAAGGGCCATATGTATCCCAATGTTCATAGCAGCAATGTCTGCAATAGCCAAACTGTAGGAAGAGGTGAGATGCCCTTCAACAGATGAATGGATAAAGATGTGGTCCATATAGACAATAGAGTATTACTCAGCCATCAGAGAGGATGAATACCCAACTTTTACATCAACATGGATGGGACTGGAGGAGATTATGCTAAGTGAAATAAGTCAAGCAGAGAAAGTCAATTATCATATGGTTTCACTTATTTGTGGAACATAAGGAATAGCATGGAGGACATTAGGAGAAGGAAGGGAAAAATGAAGGGGGGGAATTGGAAGGAGAGATGAACCATGAGAGACTATGGACTCTGAGAAACAAACTGAGGGTGTTAGAGGGGAGGGGGATGGGGGATGGGTTAGCCCTGGGGTGGGTATTAAGGAGGGCACATACTGCATGGAGCACTGGGTGTTGTACAAAAACAATGAATCGGGGATCACTGCATAGAAAACTGGCGATGGAATATGGTGACTAACATAACATAATAAAATAAAACTAAGTCTTTGAAAAAAAATCATACCAGGAGTTGATGAATTAAATCAAAATAAAGTGAATTTGAGATTTAAACTGGAAAAAAATTGAAAAAAAATTGCTAACTGAACATAATAAAAAAAAGAAAAGAAAAAATCGCCCCTTGAACAACACAGGTTTGAAGTGCATCATTCCACTTTTACGTGGAGTTTTCCAATAAATATAGTTCAGTACCACAAATGTATTTCCTTGTCCTTATAATTTTCTTTCTTTTTTAAAAAATGTTTTATTTATTCATTTGAGAGAGAGAGAGAGAGAACAAGTGGGGGAGGGGCAGAGGGAAAGGGAGAAGCAGACTCCCCGATGAGCAGGGATTCCTAACTCTGGACTTGATTCCAGGACTCTGGGACCATGACCGGAATCAAAGGCAGATGCTTAACCTACTGGGCCACCCTGGGGCCCTGATTTTCTTAATAATACTTTCTTTTCCCTAGATTACTGTATTGTAAGAATACAGTATATAATACAAAAACAAATAATATACTGAATGTGTGTTAATTGACTGTTTATGGTATTGGTAAGATTTCTGGCTAATAGTAGGCTATTAGAAATTGAGTTTTTGGACAGTTACAAGTTAGGTATTGATTTTTCGACTGTGTGGGGGGGTGGATGCCCCAAACCCCCATGTTGTCCAAGGATATATTTGTGTCCAATCCTTTCTTTTTCCAGCAGATGAAAAAAACAAAAAAACAAAAACTTAAGCCAAACCAAACTAAACCAAAAACTGAGTCCTAGAGAGATTAAGTGATTTTGCCAAGATTATTGCCTGAGTTTTATAATCAAAAATTTTTGACTCAAAACAGTTTTTGTGACATCTTTCTGTGGCACAATTGAGACCTGTCTCCAGATAGTTCAGCTCTTAACTGCAGCTTGGTAAAGGTGCCTGTAGCATGTGATTCTTTCCCTCCTTCTGACTTCTTGAGTCTGTGTTCTCCTACCCCACTACCCCTGACCCTCAGAGCCCACACTGGCTTGGGTTGTCCCTTGGAAAAAAAAAAAAGAGAGAGAGAGTGAGAGAGAACTTCACATACCTCTTACAGGTCGGGCACTGATTAGAGACTTTTCTTCATGATGGGCTTTGTTCAGTTGTTTTGTAATTAAACAAGTGCTTGAGATAGGTACTCTTATGTTAGTATTTCCAACCAATTATGGGAATGAAATGGATATTTAAAATAGTCTGTCTTAAAATGACTTCTACTCCACTCATTCATGCCTCATTCATTCAACAGATGTTCTCCGAGTGCCAAAAAGTACACACATATTATCCATCTGTTTGGAGGATCTCCAAGAGGAATGAGGAGGAAACAGATACTTAATCATAAGGTTTCCTGAGTGGTATGATAGTGATGGTCACACGGCGTGCTTGTCACCAAGAAGAGAGATCCATGCCAAGGCATTGGTCTTCCCAGCTGCCATGTAGCAGAGCCTTACGAGGCCCCAGCTCTGAACTTGCTCAGCCTATCCCCTCATCCACAGGACAGCCAAGCAGTAAGAAGCAGCACCTTGCCCACCCTACCAGAAGACTGAAGTTGTTCAACAAATAAATGTTTAAAAAAAAATGGAGGGGGAGGGAAGGAAAACTGTCATAGATTAAAAGAGACTGAGTTGGAGTACCTGGGTGGCTCAGTCGGTTAAGCATCTGCCTTCAGCTCAGGTCATGATCTCAGGGTCCTGGGATGGATCCCCACATCAGACTCCATGCTCAGCGAGGACAGCTTGTCCCTCTTCCTTTACTCCTCCTCCCTCCCCTGCTCACACTCCCTCTCTCTCTCTCAGATAAATAAAATCTTTAAAATAAATAAATAAATAAATGAAAGAGACTGAGTAGACAAATCAACCAAATGCAAATGGTAAATTATATTTGGATTCAATAGGAAAAAAAACAAAACAAAAGAAACAGCTGTAAAAAGACATATTTCAGGGGCTCCTGGCTGGATTAGTCAGTAGAGCATGCAACTCTTGATCTAGGACTCATGGGTTCAAGACCCACTTTGGGGGTAGAGATTACTTAAAAATAAAATCTTAAAAAAAAAAAAGACATTTCAAACAGGAAAACTTGAACACAGTGATATTAAGGAAATACTTTTGATTTTGTTGAGTCTAATAATACTATGATTACATTAAAGTCCTTAACTGTTAGGGAAAAAAAAAAACCAGCAGCAGCACCTTCAAAAGGCAGGTTTAAAAGGCTATCTGCAAGGCGCTCTCCCTCTGCCCCTCCCTACTCCTACTCCCCCACCTCATGCTCTCTCCCTCTCACTTTCAAATAAATAAATAAAATCTTAAAAAAAAAAAAAGGCTATCTGCTTTCACAGCTGATATGATTCAGTGGAAGCCTTATCCTATGTGTTTTTTCTATGCCTTCCCAGACAATAGCAATGCATTTGTAAGTTACTATTATTTTAATAACAAATCATAACTGGGTATTCTTCTCTCTTAGGAATATTGGCCACTTTCCTAATGTTTAATGCCACACATCAGGGATTTAATCTACGCCCTTCTCAAAGCATGTCAAATGCAACTAAATTATAATGTCCTCAGAACACAGTGTATTGGATTTCAAGATAAAGCAGATCCAGTAAATATTAATCTTTTCAAATTGATAGAAAGAAATATTAAACCATTTCAAACAAGAATTTTAATGTGGAAATTAAATCTTTGTTAATATTTCTAGCATTCGAGCATTGAGGAGCCAGGTGACAGGATGATTAGTCAAAGGTTGCAGCTTATCTCATCGAGCTGCTGATACGTTAAATTGTTAGTCTTTTCTGTAGAATTATGTAGAAAGAGCATTTCTCCAAGTGAAACAAGAAAAGCCAATTGATCAACTGAGATGGATGACACTGGTTTATAAGTCCCCCTACATTTTTGTTTGAAATGAAGTTCTTTCTGATTATTCTGTGATGCTTGCAACTTTGTAGTTAATACATGATTTTAGGAAAAAAAAAAGAGAGAGAGTTATCTAATTAAGTAAATGCTACTTCTCAGTAATGTAATACAGTCACCATAGTTTCCAATGCAAAAATGTAACTTCAAGTACGCATATGCCAAGAAAATTCTAGTGGTAACAGTGACATGGATTATATAAATGTCCTGAAAAACCTGGGGCACATGCTATGGTATAGCATAAAGTGTAGAGGAATTAAAAGGGGGAAATACCTGCAGGATTATAAGATTAATGTCCTGGCTATGCCACTTCTATGCTGTGTTAACCTTGGATAAGTCAGATTCATATAAGATGAGGACAAAGATACTTTCTGGTTTACCACACAAGGTTGTTATAAAAAATCAGATAACATAATATACAGAGAAAGATTGCATCAAGTAAAAAAATAATAAAATCTTGAAGACTATCAGATACCAGATATTCCTTGCAGTCAAATCAAAATATCCATGGAGATAAAAAAAAAAATAGGGTAATTTTAAAAACTTATTTCCTGACTGCAAGCGTATGTATTTTATAACCAGAAGAGTAATAGTATATTTCATTTAATTTTTCTATTTAAAATTCAAAGTCATCTTTCCAAAGCCAGTTCACTTTTACACAAATTCACTTACATTAGTTTTAATTAAAATTAGATTTTGATTTCGTCTGTCTCTGCACTGAGTGAATATTTTTAATTAGAAAATCAAGAAATGCAATGTATTTTAAATGTGCTTTCTTTCAAATTTGGCTAGTATGTTGATATTTAATTAATGCAGATAATAATTTTAGCAAACCCTAAACAACTCATTAAAGCAAATAATTATGTAGTGTGTGTTTGTTCTGTTCCTGGTTAGCCTTTATCTTAGGTGTTTCATGGAGCTCAGAGTTGACTACCATGAAGAATCTGCCCACAGAAATCTCAGTGCAGATTTTGATTCAGTATTTCTTATCTCCTCAATAAAATATATGCCTGATATGTTAAGAATGAAATCAGTCCGTTGATGTCCGACTCTTGGTTTCGGCTCCCGTCATGACCTCAGAGTCCTGAGCCCCTTGTTGGGCTCTGTGCTCGGGATCTGTTTGAGATTCTCTCTCCCTCTGCCCCTCCCCTGACTCGTGCATGCATCTTTAAAAAAATGAAATCACATAACATTAAGAAGGAAATGTACAGATTAGAGATTAGCAGAACCAAGAATAGTAAATGCATGTATATAAGGGTGTGTGTTTATGTGACATCTACATAGAGAGCCTGTAACATTGAAGGAAGATAGAAGATATATACTTTCCTCAGTTTCTGCCCCTACCCTAAAATCACAGGATTCATAGCACAGCAAACAGAGGACTTTCCTGTCTAATGCTTAGGCTTCGCTATGTGAGATACCCCACCTTCTCCACTCATCCACAGGATTCACCTCTCATAAAATGAGTATTTTCCACTGGAGAGGAAAGGGGTAGGACCATGTAGGTTAGTGATGCTGCACTGCTTTTTGGGGGGTGGTTATGGGGAATCCCAAAAGGAAAAATATAGCAGGTGAGGACCAGACAAGAATAACACCATGCCAAATGAACTTGGATGAGTGCTTCATGGGTATGGGGGGTTGGGGGTGGGGGGTGGGTAGAGCCAGTGCTCATGCTGCCCTTCTCCTTCAGAACCCAAACTCCATCAATATCCAAGAAAACCATGACTGAAAATAAGGGCAATAAATGGACTGGAAATCATTTGTGATGCTTCTCTTTGTCATGACCAATACAACAAATCCTGTAGACTCTAGCTTCAAAATATGTCCTCTATCCTGCCACCATTATCTACCTAGCTACCATGCCAAGAGGTAGCTACTATCATCTCTTTTTATCTCCTAAGGTTTGTGTTAAACTCGCTCCTATAATCCATGATCTTCCTTAACCACTGTGAACTTTCTAAACTCTAGGTTAATCATGACATACCCCTATTTAAATTTTTCTTGCAAATTCCCTTGACAAATATGTGACATCAAAACTCTTTATAGTGTTTGTTTCCAATGCTCCTTATGACCGGCTCTTGGTTCAAATCAAATGTCTCATCAATCTCCCTATTATGTGTTCTTCAGCCACACAGATCTTCACTTTGCTCCTTTAAAATAACCACCTCTTCTGCCTCAGGGCACTTGCACCTAAAGGTCATGAGCCAGAGTTCCTTATGTCATCATCCAACATTTGCCAGGTTACATTTATTCCATCAGAGAGGTTTTCTCCTCACATGCTATGTGCAGTCCCTAGTGCTTACTAATCCCATTATTTCCTATTGAAATTTTTTTGGGTTTATGATTTTGTTATGATAATGATGATCAGTATCTGAAATAATTTTTATTTTTTTTTGCCTTCTCAAGATAAAGGAAAGTACACAGAGACTTACAGCTATTATGTCCTCAGGCTTTGCTTCCATTCAATTACTCATTGATAAAAGAGCTAAAATAAATGTGTTAGCATTAATAGTGGTTCTAAGATACACCAACTGCTTCTGTATATTTGGTTGGTCCATTTGTTGGCAGGATGGTTCATATAGCCTGGAGGAATACACACAGCCTTACAGATGATCAGAGTGACATGCCTGAGATCCTACAGAGGATTAGCTCTAGAATAAGACTCAAAACCAGATCCCCCCAAGCCCTAGTTTCTTGCCAGGGGAGAGGAAAAGTGGAGAGGGTATCTTCAGCAATAGATTACAGTTTTTAGACTAAATGAATGGAATTTTACAAGAAATAAACGCAGCCGGATAGTAGGAATATAGTTTCATTATTTGGTTTTCTAGTGTGCATCATCAAATTTAGTTTAATTAGTAATATTTATGGCGTTGTTTCATGAAATTGCATTAAAACTGCAGAAGTTAGAAAGTAGGGAAAATAAAAAGAAAGTAGGAAATGTGAAGTTGTGCAAAGGCCTTCCACTTAAATCTATTTTGAAGTCTCCAACTGATTTTGCAGGATTTTTTTCCTTCCCTGGTATATCTTTGGTTATCTTTAAGAGTGGTGCATACATACAGATTTTCTCCCAAAGTTTTTTCTTATTCAAATTCAATTATTTAATGTTTCAATACGGAGCTTCCAAATTTCCTGTCGATGTATTTCCTAATACTTATTTGGCAGGGGATTTCAGTAATGCTTCAAACTGACTGGATTCAGAATTGCAAGAATGTTTCTCCTGAGAATCTGTGAGTAGTAGGTAAGAATGATGAGGTTATTAACAACAACAGCTTCCGTTTATTGAAATATTGCTGTGTGCCAAAACTGTACTAATAAGAATTTATGTTTCTATTTATTCTTCAAAACAGTCCTTCGAAATGTGCATCTTTCCTGTTTTGCAGATCAACATATCCTGGTTTAGGTAAATCACTTGTTTATGTAACCAAACAGAGTAAGATTTGAACCAAGGACAGTCCGAGAGCAAAGCTTACTCTGCTGCTTCCGTCCACCACCACCACCACGTAGGAGTAAGTGGAGTAAGTGGAGAGGAGGAAAAGGTAGAGAAAAAAGGAGGAGCTGAAGGTGAAGAAAAAAAGAGAGAGAGAGAGAGGGAGAGAGAGAGAGAGAGAGAGAATCACCACTCCAAAGGCTTTTCCCAAATATTTTTTTGAATCTTCTGTTTCCGTGAAATAGGCAAGACTCGATGGGTTCTGGGCATGACTGGGAAGTAGCATTACTGGATGGATGGGGTGTGCACAGACAAGATGATGCTCTAAAGGACAGGCCAGTCTAGTCAGGGCTGCAGGGGGTCACTGAATGCCAAGCACACCGGGCTGGGTGGGCATAGCAATGCTGAGAATGGGCGGGGCTAAAGCCATCCTTCTCAGCAAACTGCACTGCTGATGTCCATACCTGTTACGAATCACCCAAGATCACGTCAAGTGATTGAATCAAGCACCCAGTGCAGGTGTCAATGTGGATTATAATACTTAAGAGAACTCTTTAGTAATAGTCACTAGGTGATCATGTTCTACTAAACAAAAGCAATATAGGGGACTGTGAGTACTGTATATTAAGTGCAGCATTTATATGTTCGACACCGAACTTCGCACAGTGTCTCCAGCTGGGACAGTATCTAGCAAACAACAAACTCTGGAAAAGATTTAATCCCATTACCTCTCCTGAAAGTGTTTTACATACAGAATGGAGAAATTAATGGACGTGGGCAAATGGGGAAAGAAGCTATCACATTTCTAAGAGAGATAGCCACATCATCCAGCACAGAAGGGTTTGAAGTCCTCAAGAAATGGCTTATAAGAAAAATTGTCACTACCTTGGTGATCTTGGAATTGGTTGCCCAGACTGTCAGTTGAAAAAGATATCGGAAGAGATATAAAGGGCTCTCAGTCCAGCACTGTCACCATTAATCATTTAATCACCTCTAGACCATCAGCTTTTCAACAAGGATTGAAACCATCTAGGAAAACATATGGGCTCATTGCAGAATGGATGGATTCCTCTGCTGTACCTTGGTCAAAGCACAGGGGCTGAGAAGCTGCTGTGTTTCCAGTTAGGGGACCTGGCTTCTGCTTTGGTGCCAGCTCTCTGAACTTGAGTCTCTCAAATGACACAAATTCCTATTCTTTCTTGTGCAAACAACACAGAACAAAAGTAGCATCATAGAACTTAGAAACAAGGAGACTGCTCAGAGTTCGTTGCCTCAATTTGAAAGAAAGTGTACAAAGGAAAATAAAGGAAACACATTTTTGAAGAATTTCCTCCATAAACTCAGGAAGTATGCTGCAGTGTTTATATACTTTGGCATTTAATCCTCAGAATACAATGAGATATTTATCCTTTGGTTTCTTCAATTGGTACTGAAACATTTTTTTCAAGTAATCTCTATGCCCAATGTGGGGCTCAAACTCATGAACCTGAGATCAAAAGTCACTTGCTATACTGACTAAGCCAGCCAAGTGCCCCTGAACTTTATTTTTTTATTTATAATTTTACTATTTCATTTTTGTCATCATAAGTGTAGAGCTATATCTTGCAGATAAGGGGCAGGAGGCTCAAATCACTTACAGACAAGTCTGTCCAGTTGGTAAGTTAGACCCCCCAGGATTCCCAGTCAAGCCTAACAGAATCTCAAAGTCCACTGAGTTGGTCCATATATTACATACCTGTAAGGCACAGTGCCAGGTGCTTGGGGGGGATCCTCAAAATGGTGCAATCATGAGGAAATAAGGAACTCTGGAAAGAGCACTGCACTTAAAGTCAGAAGACTGGGTCTTGAACCCAGTTGTCATTCACTACTTCCCATTCTGGGTAATTCACAGAGCTTCTCTGAGACTACATTCTCATGTGAAAAATATGGAGATAATAGTCCTTTTATATTGTGAGAATCTCACATCCAAAACTAATTGAAATGTTTTCCAGAAGTGAATATGTAATATGCAAATAGCAGTTATTTTTAGTATAAGAAATAAATATTGGGGGGCGCCTGGGTGGCTCAGTTGGTTAAACGACTGCCTTCGGCTCAGGTCATGATCCCAGGGTCCTGGGATCGAGTCCCACATTGGGCTCCTGGCTCAGCGGGAAGCCTGCTTCTCCCTCTCCCACTCCCCCTGCTTGTGTTCCTGCTCTCGCTGTCTCTGTCTCTGTCAAATAAATAAATAAATAAAATCTTTAAAAAATAAAAATAAAAATAAAAAAAAAGAAATAAATATTGGCATAATAGTAACTCAGTAGTTTGTTATGCTTCTCTTGTATGAATGATCATGACATATTTGTACTACCTATTTTTTAAGTCTTGTTTTCATCCTATCCAAGAAGACAATTCTCCAATTGGAGAATCAAATTTGTTAAACTAAGATATTATCCCAAGGCCCCACAAACAATGTGTACTAGTAAATATTTGTTGAATGTTTGACAAATGTCAGGAAACCTTACAGAGAGTAAAGAGAAGCCAATAAATCATTTTTCAGGGATCCACAAAAGCTTCATAGGAGCTTCATTGTACATCCAATTACAAGTAGTAGACCAGCAAGCAGCTAAAGTCTGATAACAGCCAGGTCCCACTGGCTTTGTGCACTACCTGCACAGAGGTTATTATGGCATTCTTGGCTTGGCTTTGAGATCATTGGAACTATTCCACATGTCTGAGCATGTTGATCTGGATCATACTAGATTTGTAAGCTTCAGCGAGAGACTTTTAATAGCAGGGACATCATGAGAGGGCAGTTTCCAGCTGGGTGCAAAATGGGAACAGGTGTAACCTGGACTCTGCCCAAGTGTGTACAAGACCTGCATAATGAGGCCAGAGAGAAGGCCACATGATCATTCTCAGGGATTTTGCAAAGTCACGAGGTCCACTGAATCTTGTCCTAATCAAACCCTTTCTCCTTACCATGACATGAAAACAAGTAATAATCTTAGAATAGCAGGCACTTTTTCCCTCATCTATTTATCCATGCAACCATCCATCCATTCATTTTTGCACTCATTCATTCATTTACTGGATGTATATTTTGAGCTTGCTGGGTTAAGCTCTGAAAATAGAGATGGGAAACAAGCTCAAAATCAAAAATGAAAGAAGCACGTAGCTCCTTCCCAGTCCCCACGAGTTGCTGTTTTCTCTGTGTTCAACTAAGTTCTTTATATACATTGTCAAATTTAATTCTCACAACAAAGCTAAGTGGATTGAATTTCTGAATTCAGACTGGGATTTCCCAAACCAGACCAATTTGAAATGTAATGATGTTCTTAAAGTACAAACTAGTCTTAATCTGGTGTTGAACACGATGGAATGTCTCTGCTTCTATTGCTGTTTTACAGTCTGGTATTGGTCCCCTTGTGCCCATGGCTCATAGACCTCCATCTTAATCTTGTTGTTTTAGGTAACAAAACATGTGCAAGGACCATGTAAATCCCAGTTCATTTGGAGAATCCTTAGATACCCATGTCATTTCTCCTAAATCACTAAGGATTCACCGTACTTCATCCATTCAGTCCACATGTACAGATGACAAATGCTGGGCCCTGACCACAGGGACAGAGATAGACCAAATAGGGGCAGTTTGTGTCCTTACCTGGCTTAACATTCCCTGCAAGAGACATAACATACAATACACGACTCTAAACAATCACCTTATTAATCACAAGTGTACAAAGAGCTACAATCCCAAAGATGGGATAAAGAAACGACATTTGGTTATGCTCTGATTTTCTCAAGTCTAAATCTTGACTCTATCACCTGCTTATTTAACACACCCTCCACTCTAGTTCTGACTCTCAACTATTTTTCTAGGAGGGGAGCCTCGGTTACTACTTGGGTATTCTTATCTTGGAAGACTTCTAGTAAAATACCTGAGCTTAGCTTCCTTGGGTCAGCTTATTCCAGAGCCATGGCCCTACCCACTGGTGGGGGGCTTCACCACTCAGTCACAGAATCTGAGACAGCTAATAGAAATTGTACAGTCAAATTAGTCTAAGGGTACATGGTCTGGTTCTTTAGATTTCCAGAGATCATAAAAATGGGAAAAAAATGTAATTTGTATTACTTAAGATAGGTTTAAAAAATGGCTATAAAAACGATCATAATAACAATAATAACTAACATTGACTTAGGGCTTTCTTTTGGCCTGGCACTGTTACAAGCTTTTTACTTGTTTTTCTCATCTGGTCTTCATAGCAACCTTATGAAGTAGGCATAATTAGAATATGGCTCATAAGGCTAAGTAAACTGAGGCACAAGGATGGCAAGAACAAGCCAAAAGTCACACAGCCACAGAGGAAGAATTAAAAACAACACAACTGGCTCCAGATTCCAAGTTAATTTTATGCTATATCACTTACCAAATCTATTCTGAACAGGTGACTCAAACATGAAATCATTATGTATTTTTTGGAATGGATTTAGGTCAGCATACTATAGTTGCAGTTATTCAGGCAGAAGTTCTCACTGGTAGGGATATACATTTTTAGGTCCATTCAAAGAATTCTATTCTTTTGCTCACTAAATGATAAGGCCCTTTGGACCATGGTGATAGAAATTTAAGAAGAGATAATCATCTCCATTTTTTTTTTTAGAGTTAGAAACTGGGGCTTACAAGAATTTACATAAACTACACAGATGCTCATGGAAATGCAGAACACAGTCTCTGTTTTTCAGATTCCCGTTTCATAGATTAAGTCAATAATTATACCTTAAAACAAATTGAAATGCTTATTTAAAGAGACTTAATTGAATAATCATTGGTTTATTTGAAGGAAGCCTCATATTTTCAATCATGAAAGGTTTCATGAAAGAAGTAGTAGTTGAAATGAGTTAAAAATTTTGTAGTTTTTACCATGTGATATATGGGAAGAAGACATTCTCAGCCCAGGAAGAATAGAGTAAAATATTGTGGGCTTATTTTTATCACATTTTGTCTCTCCTCATAGACAATGACGTCCTCAAACTTAGTTGGTCATGGTTAATGCTTGCGTATTACCCAGGTTCTATGGATTTGTAATGTAGGTTGCTCAAAACAGTTTTGCTTTTTTGAAGCATTCAAAACTTCTCAGTGAGTTTCTAATATATTTTCAAGAGATAAACAATCCCTCCCTCTATGTCAATTATTGGAAATAAGGTATCTCCTTTCTTCAAAAGCAGGGAAAACCGTTAGATCTTCTGAAGTCAATTTATTGCCATAGAAACAATTTCACTAAGAAAGACCATGTTGGCTTGCACAGAGAAACAGTTTTTCAAAGGTGAATTTTACACAGGAGTAGAGTAATGGTACTAACTATCCTGAGTCTACCATATGCTTAGGGCCACACATTCTATTACATATATTATGTTATTTAATTCTCAAAAAGTAAACAGATAAAACAAAACAAATCCAGAAACACATCAACAACATCAACAATGAAACATTTTGGGGGCACCTGGGTGGCTCAGTCAGTTAAGCGTTTGTCATGATCCCAGGGCCCTGGGATTGAGCCCCACATCAGATTCCCTCTCTGCTACTCCCCCTACTTGTGTTCCCCCTCTCTGTCAAATAAATAAATCAAGTCTTTAAAAAAAAATAAAACATTTTCTACAAGATCATCATTCCCCCAAATTGACATAACTATTTGAGAAAACAGTTCGAGAAAAATTGAGCCCCTTTAATTAAATAAATAAATAAGTTTTCCAAAACTACATAGATAATAAGTGGCAAGACTGTGACTCTTCACTCAAAATCAGCAGAATACACATTCTTCTCAAGTGTACATGGAATATTCTTCAAGATAGACCATATGCTATGCCATAAAACAACCTCAATAAATTTAAAAGGACTGAAGTCAAAGTATGTTCTCTGACATGAATGGAATAAAAGTAGAAATCACTTCCAGAAAAAAAAATATTTGGGATATTTAAAAATATGTGAGAATTAAACAATATATTCCCAAATAAGCAATGGGTCAAACAAGAAACCTCAAGGGAAATTATCAAGGACTTTGAAGTGAACGAAAATGAAGAGAACAATGTGCAAAACTTATGAGATGCATCTAAACTTATAGGATGCAGTGCTGAATGGGCAACTTAGACCTGTCAATACCTATATTTAAAGATAAGTATGTCTAATCAATAACATAAACTTCCACCATCAGAAACCAAAACATCATCAACAACAACAAAAACCAAACTAAGCTCACAATACCCAGCAATAATCCCTATCAAAATACCCAGTAGCTTTTTTGCAGAAGTTGACAAACTGAGTCTAAAATTCATATGGAAATTCAGGAGTCCCAGGATAGCCAAAGTAATCTTTAAGAAGAACAAATTTGAGGTACTCATGCTTCCTGATTTCAAAACTTATTATAAAGCTACTGTAATCAAGACAGTATAGTATTGTCATAAGGATGGACATACAGATCAAATGGAATTGAGAGTCCAAAAATAAACTATTACATTGATGATCAAGAAGAGTACCAAGACAAGTGATGGGAAATTGACAGTCATTTCAACAAATGATGCTGGGACAACAGGATATCCACAGACGAAAGAATGAGGTTGGACTCCTATCTCACACTGCATACAACAATTAAATAAAAATGAGTCATAGGCCTAAACATAAGACCAAAAGCTATAAAACATAGAAGTAAATCTTCATGACCTCGTATTTGGCAGTAGTTTTGTAAACATCACAAGAAAAACACAAGGAATTTAAAAAAAGTAAGTAAACTGAATTTCATGAAAATTAGAAAAAAGTGTTTGTGTTTCAAAGGAAACCACCGATAAAGTGAAAAATCAACCCAAAAAATAGGAGAAAATATTTTCAAGTCATGTATCTAATAAGGAACTTGTGTCCAGAATATACAAAGAACACTTTCAACTTAATGAAGATAGTTAATCAAATTGAAATGATCAAAGGGTTTCAACAGACATTTCTTCAAAGATAATATATGGATGGCTAATAAACACATGTAAAGATATGTAATCATTAGTCATCTAGAAACTGAACATCAAAATACAGTGAGATACTGCTTCACGCTCACTAAAAGTTAAAATCAAGAAGACAGACAATAACATTTGGGGAGGATATAGAGAAATTGAAACTCATATATTCCTGATGAAAATGCAAAATGTTTCAGCCTCCAAAGACATGGTTTGACAGTTTCTTGAAATGTTAAACCATATGATTCAGCAATTTCACTCTTAGGTATATGCCAGAAAATTGAAAATACATGTCCTGACAAAGGCCTGTATGCAAATATCCATAGCAGCATTATTCATTTATTATTCATTTCTCTGCCCCCACCTGGGGGGCAGAGAGTAGGAGATGGCAGAGGAGTAGGAGACCTGGATTTCATCTGGTCTCAGCAATTCAGCTGGATAGGGATCAAACCATTCTGAACACCTACAAACTCAAAAGGAGATTGAAGAAAAGAATAGCAGCAACTCTCTGAACAGAAAAGCAACCACTTTCTGGAAGGTAGGATGCACGGAGAAGGGCATCCAAGGCGATATTCGGGAGGATAGACGGCGGGGAAGGGGACCTCTGACGGCCACTTCTGGCAAGTGATAGAGCTGTGGAGCACAAAATCGGAACTTTTAGAAGTCTGCTCCGCTGAGGGACGTCACTCCGGTGGCTAAGCGGGGGGTGGAACCCTCGCAGGACAGTGTGGTCTCAGGACCCTCGGGGTCACAGAAAGACCAGGGGCGCCTGAGTGCGGCAGAGCTCCCAGGGATCGGAGCGGGGAAGCCAGATGCAGAGATGGAGCCGAGGAGAAGGCTCTCAGCTCGGGGTTACCATAAACCGTGATCCGTGGCAGTCGGGCCACTGCTCCTCCAGCAGGGACCCAACAAGCGGCAGATCCGGGGAGACTCCCCTTCCTCCCCCGGGGGGAGAGGCACAGGAGTGCACCACAGGGATCTGCTGGGTTTGGAGACTCCACCCGGGGTCGGGTGTCAGAGATAGAAACGCGGGGTCACAGGCCGGGTGAGCACGGAGTGCGGCTGGAGACTGGGGAGACAGGAGTGATTGACTGCTTTTCTCTGGGGGCTCACTGAGGAGCAGGGCCCTGAGTTCTCAGCTCCTCTGGGGCAGACATTGGGAAGCCGCGTTTTCACTCTGGTCCTCCAAAGCTGGACGGAAATCTTACAGGTAACAAAAGCTCCCGAGAACAAACCCGAGCAGATTACTTAGCCCGGACCAGCAAGGGCGGGGCAATTCCGCCTCCGGCAAAGACATTTCAGAACTACGGCAACAGGCCCCCCCACCCCCCAGAAGATCAGCAAGAACCACCAGCCAAGACCAAGTTTACCGATCAATGAGAACAGCAGAACTCCAGTGCTAGGGGAATAATGCACATAGAATCCATGGCTTTTTTACCATGATTCTTCAGTCTTTCAAAGTTAAATTTTTTTCAACTTTCTTTGTGTTTGTTTTTAAATTTTTCTTTTTCCCTTTTTCAACCAACATCTTATCAATCCCTTTCTTAAAAAACATTTTTATTATTCATTTTTAGAGTCATATTCTATCCCTTCATAGTAGTTACCCTTATTTTTGGCATATATATATAAGTTGTTCTCTCTTTAAAATTTTGAGATACAGTTTCTTCTAACAGATCAAAATATACCCTAAATCTCTAGTGTATGGCTTTGTTCTAGTCTCCTGCCTGATCACATTTTCTCCCTTTTTTTTTCTTTTTTTCTTTTTCTTTTTTTTTTAAGCCTCTTCTTTCTTTTTTCAAACTTCTTATGAATTCCCTTTTATAAATTTTTTTATAATTTTCATCTTTACAGTCATATTCCATCCTTTCATCGCATCAACCCTTATTTTTGTACATATATAAGTTTTTTTTCCTGAATATTTTGGGAGGCACTTTCTTCTAACAGAACAAAATACACCCCAAATCTAGTGTGTGGCACTTATCTATGCACCAGCCTGATCATATTTGACCATATTCTGTTTTTTTTTGTTTTGTTCTGCTTTTGTTTGTTTTTATCTTTTTCTTTTTCTTTTTTCTTTTTCCTTCTTTCCCTTTCTTTCCCCCCAGTTTCAAGTCTTTTCTGATTTGTTTAGAGTATATTTTCTGGGGACGTTGTTACCCTGTTAGTGTTTTCTTCTCTCATTCATCTATTCTCCTCTGGACAAAATGACAAGACGGAAAAAATCACCTCAACAAAAAGAACAAGAGGCAGTACCGACTGCCAGGGACCTACTCAATACAGACATTAGTACAATATCGGACCTAGAGTTCAGAATCGTGATTTTAAAGATACTAGCTGGGCTTGAAAAAATCATGGAAGTTATTAGAGAAAACCTTTCTGGATAAATAAAAGATATAAAACCTAACCAAGTCGAAATCAAAAAGGCTATTAATGAGGTGCAATAAAAAATGGGGGTGCTAACTGCTAGGATAAATGAGGCAGGAGAGAGAATCAGTAATATAGAAGACCAAATGATGGAAAATAAAGAAGCTGAGAAAAAGAGAGATAAACAACTACTGGATCACGAGGGCAGAATTCGAGAGATAAGTGATACCATAAGACGAAACAACATTAGAATAATTGGGATCCCAGAAGAAGAAGAAAGAGAGAGAGGGGCAGAAGGTATATTGGAGCAAATTATAGCAGAGAACTTCCCTAATTTGGGGAAGGACACAGGCATCAAAATCCAGGAAGCACAGAGAACCCCTCTCCAAATCAATAAAAATAGGTCAACACCCCAACATCTAATAGTAAAACTTACGAGTCTCAGAGACAAAGAGAAAATCCTAAAAGTAGCTCGGGAGAAGAGATATGTAACCTACAATGGTAGAAACATTAGATTGGCAACAGACCTATCCACAGAGACCTGGCAGGCCAGAAAGGACTGGCAGGATATATTCAGAGCACTAAATGAGAAAAATACGCAGGCAAGAATATGATATCCAGCTAGATTGTCATTGAAAAGAGAAGGAGAGATAAAAATCTTCCAGGACAAACAAAAACTAAAGGAATTTGCAAACACAAAACCAGCCCTACAAGAAATGTTGAAAGGGGTCCTCTAAGCAAAGAGAGAGCCTAAAAGCAACATAGACCAGAAAGGAACACAGACAATATACAGTAACAGTCACCTTACAGGCAATACAATGGCACTAAATTCATATCTTTCAGTAGTTACCCTGAATGTAAATGGGCTAAATGCCCCAATCAAAAGACACAGGCTATCAGACTGGATTAAAAACCAAGACCCATCAATATGCTGTCTGCAAGAGACTCATTTAGACCCAAAGACACCCCCAGATTGAAAGTGAGGGGTGGAAAACCATTTACCATGCTAGTGGACACCAAAAGAAAGCTGGGGTGGCAATCCTTATATCAGACAAATTAGATTTTAAACCAGAGACTGTAATAAGAGATGAAGAAGGACACTATATCCTACTTAAAGGGTCTATCCAACAAGAAGATCTAACAATTGTAAATATCTATGCCCCTAATATGGGAGCAGCCAATTATATAAGGCAATTAATAACAAAAGCAAAGAAACACATTGACAACAATACAATAATAGTGGGAGATTTTAACACCCCCCTCACTGAAATGGACAGATCATCTAAGCAAAAGATCAACAAGGAAATAAAGACTTTAAATGACACACTGGACCAAATGGACTTCACAGACATATTCAGAACATTCCATCCCAAAGCAACAGAATATACATTCTTCTCTAGTCCCCATGGAACATTCTCCAGAATAGATCACATCCTAGGTCAGAAATCAGGTCTCAACTGGTACCAAAAGATTGGGATCACTCCCTGCATATTTTCAGACCACAATGCTTTGAAACTAGAACTCAATCACAAGAGGAAAGCCAGAAAGAACTCAAATACATGGAGGCTAAAGAGCTTCCTACTAAAGAATGAATGGGTCAACCAGGAAATTAAAGAAGAATTTAAAAAATTCATGGAAACCAATGAAAATGAAAACACAACTATTCAAAATCTTTGGGATGCAGCAAAGGCAGTCCTAAGAGGAAAGTTTATAGCAATACAAGCCTTTCGCAAGAAACAAGAAAGGTCTCAAATACACAACCTAACGCTACACCTAAAGGAGCTGGAGAAAGAACAGCAAATAAAGCCTAAACCCAGCAGGAGAAGAGAAATAATAAAGATCAGAGCAGAAATAAATGAAATAGAAACCCAAAGAACAGTAGAACAGATCAACGAAAGTAGAAGCTGGTCCTTTGAAAGAATTAAAAGATTGATAAACCCCTGGCCAGACATATCAAAAAGAAAAGAGAAATGACCCAGATCAACAAAATCATGAATGAAAGAGGAGAGACCACAACCAACACCAAAGAAATACAAACAATTATAAGAATACATTATGAGCAACTCTATGCCAGCAAATTAGATAACCTGGAAGAAATGGATGCATTCCTACAGATGTATCAACTACCAAAACTGAACCAGGAAGAAATAGAAAACCTGAACAGACCTATAACACTAAGGAAATCGAAGCAGTAATCAGAAATCTCCCAACAAACAAAAGCCCAGGGCCAGATGGCTTCCCAGGGGAATTCTACCAAACATTTAAAGCAGAATCAATACCTATTCTTCTGAAACTGTTCCAAAAAATAGAAATGGAAGGAGAACTTCCAAACTCGTTTTATGAGGCCACCATTACCTTGATCCCCAAACCAGACAAAGACCCCATCAAAAAGGAGAATTACAGACCAATATCCTTGATGAACATGGATGCAAAAATTCTCACCAAAATACTAGCCAATAGGATCCAACAGTACATTAAAAGGATTATTCACCACGACCAAGTGGGATTTATTCCTGGGCTGCAAGTTTGGTTCAACATCCGCAAATCAATCAATGTAATACAATACATTAATAAAAGAAAGAACAACAATTATATGATCCTCTCAATAGATGCAGAAAAAGCTTTTGACAAAGTACAGCAGCCTTTCTTGATCAAAACTCTTCAGAGTATAGGCATAGAGGGTACATACCTCAATATCACAAAAGCCATCTATGAAAACCCCACAGTGAATATCATTCTCAATGGGGAAAAACTGAGAGCTTTCCCCCTACGGTCAGGAACATGGCAGGGATGTCCACTATCACCACTGCTATTTAACATAGTATTTGAAGTCCTAGCCACAGCAATCAGACAACAAAAAGAAATAAAAGGCATCCAAATTGGCAAAGAAGAAGTCAAACTCTCACTCTTTGCAGATGATATGATACTTTATGTGGAAAACCCCAAAGACTCCACCCCAAAACTGCTAGAACTCATACAGGAATTCAGTAAAGTGGCAGGATATAAAATCAATGCACAGAAACCGGTGGCATTCCTATACACCAACAACAAGACAGAAGAAAGAGAAATTAAGGAGTTGATCCCATTTACAATTGCACCCAAAACCATAAGATACCTAGGAATAAATCTAACCGAAGAGACAAAGGATCTGTACTCATGAAACTATAAAAACTCATGAAAGAAATTGAGGAAGACACAAAGAAATGGAAAAACGTTCCATGCTCATGGATTGGAAGAACAAATATTGTGAAGATGTCAGTGCTACCTAGAGCAATCTACACATTCAATGCAATCCCCATCAAAATACCATAAACTTTTTTCAAATAAATGGAACAAATAATCCTAAAATTTGTGTGGAACCAGAAAAGACCCCGAATAGCCAGAGGAATGTTGAAAAAGAAAAGCAAAGCTGGCAGCATCACAATTCCAGACTTCCAGCTCTATTACAAAGCTGTCATCATCAAGACAGTACGGTACTGGCACAAAAACGGACACATAGATCAATGGAACAGAACAGAGCCCAGAAATGGACCCTCAACTCTATGGTCAACTCATTTTTGACAAAGCAGGAAAGAATGTCGAATGGAAAAAAGACAGTCTCTTCAACAAATGGTGTTGAGGAAATTGGACAGCCACATGCAGAAGAATGAAACTGGACCATTTCCTTACACCACACACAAGAATAGTCTCCAAATGGTTGAAAGACCTCAATGTGAGACAGGAGTCCATCAAAATCCTAAAGGAGAACACAGGCAGCAACCTCTTGGACCTCAGCCGCAGCAATTTCTTCCTAGAAACATCACCAAAGGCAAGGGAAGCAAGGGCAAAAATGAACTATTGGGACTTCATCAAGATAAAAAGCTTTTGCACAGCAAAAGAAACAGTCAACAAAACCAAAAGACAACCGACAGAATGGGAGAAGATATTTGCAAATGACATATCAGATAAAGGGCTAGTATCCAAAATCTATAAAGAACTTATCAAACTCAACACCCAAAGAACAAAGAATCCAATCAAGAAATGGGCAGAAGACATGAACAGACATGTTTCTAAAGAAGACATCCAAATGTCCAACAGACACATGAAAAAGTGCTCAACATCACTCGGCATCAGGGAAATCCAAATCAAAACCTCAATGAGATACTACCTCACACCAGTCAGAATGGCTAAAATTAACAAGTCAGGGAATGACAGATGTTGGTGGAGATGCAGAGAAAGGGGAACCCTCCTACACTGTTGGTGGGAATGCAAGCTAGTGCAGCCACTCTGGAAAAGAAGATGGAGGTTCCTCAAAAAGTTGAAAATAGAGCTACCATCCCACCCAGCAATTGCACTACTGGGTATTTACCCCAAAGATACAAATGTAGGGATCCGAAGGGGAACGTGCACCCCGATGTTTATAGCACCAATGTCCATATTAGCCAAACTGTGGAAAGAGCCAAGATGTCCATCAACAGATGAATGGATAAAGAAGAAGTGGTATATATACACAATGGAATATTATGCAGCCATCAAAAGGAATGAGATCTTGTCATTTGCAATGATGTGGATGGAACTGGAGGCTGTTATGCTGAGCGAAATAAGTCAATCAGAGAAAGACATGTATCATATGACCTCACTGATATAAGGAATTCTTAATCTCAGTAAACAAACTGAGGGTTGCTGGTGTGGGGTGGGGGGTGGGACGGATTGGGTGTCTGGGTGATAGACATTGGGGAGGGTATGTGCTATGGTGAGCAGTGTGAATTGTGCAAGGCTGTTGAATCACAGATCTGTACCTCTGAAACAAATAATGCAATATATGTTAAGAAAAAAAAAAAGAAGATAGGAGGGGAAGGATGAAGGGGGGGTATCGGCGGGGGAGATGAACCATGAGAGACAGTGGACTCTGAGATACAAACTGAGGGTTCTAGAGGGGAGGAGGGTGGGAGAATGGGTTAGCCTGGTGATGGATATTAAAGAGGGCATGTTCTGCATGGAGCACTGGGTGTTATGCACAAACAATGAATCTGGAACACTACATCTATAACTAATGATGTAATGTATTGTGATTAACATAACAATAAAAAATTTTTTAAAAAAGAAACAACCCACCTATGTATCAACTGATAAATAGATACAAAATGTGATATATCTACCTAATAGAATATTGTTTGTCAATAAAATGGAATAAAGTAATCGTACATGCTACAGAATAGATGAATCTTGAAAATACACACTTCGAGAAAGGAGCCAGTTGCAAAAGGCCACATAGTGTATGATCCCATTTATGCGAAAATTCTAGAATCAGCAAATCCCCAGAGAAAAAGTAGATTAGTGGTTTCCAGAGGATGGAAGGAAAATACAATGAGAAGTGAGTAGTAATGTGTGTCTTTTGGGGTGACACAAAAAAATTCTACCATTAGACAGTGGTGATGTTGACACAACTCTGTAAATATACTAAGAACCATTGGATTGTACACTTCAAAGGGGGTGAATTTTATGTTATGTCAATTATATGTCAATTAAGCTGTTACTTAAAAAATAAATAAATGACCAAATCTCGTTTCAGACTGCATGACTTTGTACTGCTTCCCATTTTGCAGAACTGTTAGTTCTGCTCCATCCTATGTTCTGTGGGAGCTTATCACATCTTTGGTGTTATTAACCTTGGAGAAGTCTTTTCAAGGACAGATTCTGGACTCAGACCTTTTTTTTTTTTCCCCTGACTGAAAAATCCCCTTTCACTCCAGGTCTGTAACTGGTGCCCAGTGCTCAGAGCACCCTCACCTGAGGAAGTCCCTGGTACGTCAGGGCAACCAAATCACCAGCATGGAGGACAAGAGTCAACTTGGTAAGAAACTCAAAGATACAGGGATTAACTGAGTTCCACTGAGCTGTGTTGAAGAAGATCATAAAATTCTGTTTGGGGTGAGAAAACAGGACGTTGCCAACACGAAATGGAAACTCAGAGAGTTTTATAATCATTTATCAAAGAACCTGCTTTGTGTTTGCAAGTAGGTAAAACAATAACAGATACTGGAAGAATAAAATTAATCTATATTCAGAGCATTTTATTAAATAAAAATAGGAGAATAAAATGTGTGAGTCTTTTAGTTTTAGTCAAATTGTGTTTATGATAGCAGTTAGTTTTGCAGTGTTATATTAGGAGATACTTTAAAAATGAACAAGAAAAAATTATATAGCAGGAAAACAATAGTGCTGTTAAGTGTTACGGGAGACCAGGACTCTGAGAGAAAGGCGAGAGCAAGTTTTGCCTAAGTGGTCTATGATTCTGCATATATTCTGATGGCTTTCTTTTCCATAAGACTGAGTTAAAAAGCAAAAAACTCAACTTTATGAGCATGGATGACCTGCAATAAAAGGGAATTAACTTTCTGAGAATGATTTATTAAATCATTTCATTTAACAAATATCAAGCATTTGTTAGGGACCTGGCACCGTACCAATGATTACCATTACAGGAATGATCAAGATTCTGACTCTCATTTTTCGCTTGGGCCCCAACAACCATCCTCTACTCTGTTGACAGGGTGAACTTTAAAGGACATAACTTGGATCATATTTAAAACACAATCCAAATTTCTTACTTTGAATGGAAAAGCTTGGCTTGGTCTTAGGGGTTTTGCTTTATGGCTCTGAACTAGTGGAATCGATCTGTTGGCAAAGAATGTCATTTCCTCAAGTCTTCTGTCATTTACTTCACAAAGGGCTCACCTGGACACTCAGTATCATGTACCCCACCAGATACTCCATAATTTTATTCCCTTTCTATAATTACTCACTTGCTGAATATATCATGTTTACTTTTCATTTTCAAAACATGTTCTTGTCTCTCCCTGATAAAATGTAGTAGTAGGAACCTTCTCGGCTTCCTAAGTGTTATATCCTCCCTGCCATGTTGCAGGCACCCAGGTGATATTTGATGAATGAATGATTCCTGGCTTCTGTTGGATTTATAGACATTGAAACAAATTAATACCATTAAATGTAAGGAGTGCTATAAAGGGGTAGTTTGGCATAAGATGGAAATATATAGTGGTATGGTGGGTAATCAACCCCAGAAAGCTGGAAATTTTCCCAGTTAACTGAAAGTCAAGGAGGTAGGACAAGGGCTGTGGTGCGCAGCTCTGTACAATGACAGGATACTGAAGTCTGCCTTAGTCCTGGGAGAAAGTGTATCATTGTTACATATAAACTCACTCGCTCACTCACTCACTCTCTCACTCACTCACTCATTAATGAAACCTCCCATACTTGCCTGTACTCTAGGTAGCAACATAACTCAGAAATGGGAACATGGTAGTAAACAAGGGAGACAGTTCCCAGCTCTCCAAAAAAAAATCTCTGTCCAAAGTGCTGTGCTGGTTACACGTCCAAACCCAGAGTTCCTGTAATTTCTTAAAATTGTCTCCCGATTCTTGCAGCTGTTTCTGTACCTCGGTTGCCTTGTTCTCTTCCGCAAGTCCATTTTATGCTCTACTTTTCACCACTTAACTTTTTCTGCATATTCCTGACCCTGGATGGACTTTAGACTTAACAACAGCATGCAGCTTACTTGGTTTGACCACTTTCTTATGTAGGATGAGATTGCATTTCCTCTCTGGTTCTTCCCTGCTCTGACGAACGAACAGATTCAGCTACCATTCAGCTTGACTCAGCTTCAGTCTCCAAAAAAACCAACCTGCTTTGCCTCCCAGACTTTTTGCTCAGTGTATTTCTCAACCAATGAGGGAGAAAGAAAGGGAATTAAGAAAACATATGATGTGATGGTTGGTTTCAGGTATCAATCTCCAGTGCCCGGAGATTTGGTAAAATGTTATCCTAGATGCTTCTGTGTGGATGTTTTTGGATGGGATTACCACTTTAAATTAGTAGACTGAGTAGAGCAGTTTGCCTTCCATAATGTGGGGGAGGGCCTCATCTAATCAGTTGAAGGACAAGAAAAAAAAGAACAAAAAGATTGACTCTCCCCCGAATAAAAGAGAATTTTCCTACTTAATGGTCTTTGAACTGGAATATCAGCTTTTTTACTACCTTCTGGCTTGATCTGAAACTTCAGCTCTTCCTGAGTCATGAGCCTGCTGACCTTTGGATGGGAACTATACCACAGGCTCTCCTGGTTCTTAGTCCTTCCAATTTGGACTAGAGCTAGAGCATTGTTTCCCTGGGGTGTCCAGCTTGCTGACTCACTCTGCAGACTTAGGATTTGTCTGCTTCCATAACTGTCTGAGCCAATTCCTTATATGCACATATATACACACATATTTTTCTATACAAATATAAATGATATATATAATACAGCCTATTGGTTCTAAAATGTAAATGTTGAAACTGTCCACCAACTAAATAAATACTAAAAACTATTATTTTAATGATTACCACATTGGAATAAACTGAAAACCCTTAACACTGCCTGTATTATCAATAAGAGAGGTGATTGGCCAATGAACAGCAGAGGGGAGAGAACTCTCAAAAGCCTTAAACATTTGATAGCAACTTGCAGCTCTCCTTTATCTGATGTTGCATCACAGGGTAAATTCAACATATTCCACTTACTAATTTACCTCTGGAAACTTGCCTATTTTTCTCCCATCCATCCATCTGTTCATCCAATTATCTATCTGTCTGTCCATCCACCTGTTTATGTATCCATCCATTCATATATTCCTTGTTTTCATTAATTTATTCCACAAACACTTACTGCATACATTATATATGCTGGATGCTGATCTAAGCTCTGAAGTATCAGAAAGAAAACTCATGAAATGCACTCTAAGACAGCTCACATTCACTCAGAGAAACAGATTGGCGGAAGTGGAAAAATAGCAATAATTCTCCCTCAGGAGAAATGATCCAGGAACTCCACTGATACTGTTATCCAAACACTTTAAGACAGAGATGCCTATGGCAAGTTCAGGGAACAAAGAGAGGAGAGAAGAACCTAATGAAAGAACCATGGCATAAGAATGATCTAGCAAAGTGGAAATGCCTGTCACCAGTGGCCAACTGCACTTGTGCCCAGAACTGGCAAGAAGCAAAGGGCACCAAGTTCGGTGTTTGGCTTTGCCACTTCCAAGCTCGGGTCAGAGGAAACACTTGCTCTGAATCAGTTTCCTCATCTGCAACATGGAAACATAATCTCTACCTTACCACATTGTTATGCTGATTAAATGAGATAAAAATGCATACTGACTTCCCGTCTCAGGGCTGAAAATCAATGGCTAGTCCATGCTCTATCTTAGAGCGTGACATAGAATTCAATATGATTCTCTGAGTGTGTAAGCCCAGATCTTGTCTGAAACATAGTCCTTGCTGTTATTTTATTTGACCTATAGCATCCTTATGAAAATGTGAAAGGTCATATTATTGTGATTTTTTTTTTTTTTAAATGACAGATTCTATATTTTAACACACAGGGGTTATAGCAGCATCAATGTAGCACTGGTAAAAATCAATGGCTTTTGTGGCTAATGATTCATGTCAAGTTAGACTATATTCATATGTGCATACCTTTCCCTCTCAGATTCAATACTTCAATTTATTAATCAAGTTGCAGTGAGCCACTTACTAGAAGCCTTGTGTTCAATAATGCACTTTGTATCTTGCAGACTTGGTAATGCACAACCCGTCACTGAAGGCTGAAACACTTCAGCTCCTTCTCTAGTAACCGGGGGATGCCGCCTCCCCAAATCCATTTCTGACAACTCAGGCATAGTTGATTAAATCACACTTCTCTCCTCCCCCTTCCTGTCCAAGAAATGCAAGATGCTCAAACTGAAAAGATGTTGATTAAGATGGTGTTGGACAATTAATTATGCACCATGATAACCTCTGACCTGTGCAAGTTCTCCCTGTTTTAATCAGTTGAGACTCCAAATTAGCAGATAATTACATTCTTGTGTATTAATCAAGCCTTAGGCAGCAGGGAAAGATGGTGAAGTACAACTGAAGTAGAGACTTCATTTGGAGGTGATTTTTTTTTTTTTTAAGTAAGGGTTTGAAAAGGATAATTATTTCAATTATTTTACTTCCACTACCTGGAGTTCTCTTCAAACAGAAGTTTTTGTGTTAAAGCACAATCTCTGAAATAAGATGTGTGTTTGGGTATAAAAACTACCAAATGTGAATCAGAGGGCAGGAAGTGGAGATTGTGTGTGCAGTCTGATCAATGAAAAATGTAAGATCTGCCAAATGCTTATCCTAAGGGGCCAATCCTACTCTTTTGAGGCACAAGCCAAAAGAAAAGAGAGAATGACTTAAGAATGTTCAAATCAGTAACCTAATATTGATGTACAGGGAAAAAAAAGCCTAATACAAATATGTCATTTACAGTATTATTATTAAGAATAAAAATTAAATCAATTAATAGTAAAATTTGGGGGGCTCACATGAAAATATTTAATTAACCTGTGTTAGATCTACTTTATTGAGTAGCATGGACTCATTTTATTATATCTGTTCATCCAAACATATATATATATAAGCATATATATATATGTCTAATATGGACTCATTTTAAAGAGACAAATAATGTAACTTACCATACACAGAAGTTTATGTTTTACTTAATCAAATCTTGTAAAAGAAAAAAAAAGATAAGCAAAACTCATTCACAATATAATCACGGACAGGAAAATTCTACAAAGTCTTTGTATCTGCATAGTGAGGTAATAGACCATTTTTTTTTCTTTTGTTTTTATGTACTGCCACAAGAATTTATGTTTCTCATGGAATTTGTTTTAAAGTAATACTTTTAGAAACAATCAAATGTACAGTTTTTCAAGGGAGATGAATATGCAAGTCTTCTGGCCAAAGTAAAAACCATAACACTATGAAAGCATAAACTTCATGTTGCAAACCAAACCTGACAGATTGATTACCAGTGAATTGTCTGAAGCTTTGTGCTAAGAAGAAATGTGAGTATATGTCCCAGCTGGGCAGGAAAGGACTCCGAGGGCAAGGTTAGTGTCTACCATAAAGAAGAAAACTTGCATGGGGCACCTAGGCGGCTCAGTCGTTAAGTGTCTGCCTTCGGCTCAGGTCGTGATCCCAGGGTCCTGGGATCGAGCCCCGCATCAGGCTCACCGCTTGGTGGGGAGCCTGCTTCTCCCTCTCCCACTCCCCCTGCTTGTGTTCCCTTTCTCTATGTGTCTCTCTCTATCAAAAAATAAATAAAAATCTTAAAAAATAATAAATTAAAAAAAAGAAGAAGAAAACCTGCAGCCTTCTCCATGAGATGTTTTTTGAGCCTGATGGTGGTCGAGGGTAGTGGTCTAGAGTCACAGATGTCAGCCTTGCTTTAAACTAGGTAAGGAGCTGGAATTTCTCAATGTCCTTGCTACTGGAGGTGTTAATTATTGGCACTGTCTAGGAGAATGCAGAATCTCAGACTCTACCCCAGGTATATGAGTCAGAATTGGCATTTTAATAAAATCTCCAGGTGCTGTGTAGGCATACCAGTGTTTAAGAATCTCTGCCCCAAGCTGGTAGCTCATATCTGTAAAAGGGTTTCATAGCATTAACCTCCTAATGTGGTTTTCAGAAATAAATGTGATAATGCAAGTTAAATAGTAGTACATATTATATTATTATCACATTTCTCCAATATTTTCTGATACCTTGGGTCTTTTATAAATACACTGAGATTCTGCCCAAACCATACAGGTTCCTGGGTATCTGCATTCTAAACTCAGAAGAGAACTAACTCAACCCCCTAAAATTTTCATACCAACATCAAATTCCACACAGGGAACACTGATGAGCCCAAGATCTGGAAGCCCCCAGAGTCATTAGGCAAAGATGCAATCAGTTAGGTTGATGAAGGAAGACTGGGGACTTAAATATTTGCAATCATTTGATAAGAACTGAAATATAAAAGTTCACCCACAGAAAATGCAAATCTCTAGAGTCCCAATTCCCCAAACATTCCAATAAATTCAAGTTCTTATTCAAATATCCAACCTAACCCCCACACACTCCAGCCATTTTCAATCCCATGATTTATGTTTATTCACATCTGAAGCCATTTAAACTATAGAATTTTTGGCAACTTTCAAATCAGGGCTTTAACAGAGAGAAATAATACAGGGCAGAAATAAAGGGAGGGTAGAGTAAGTTAGAACAATATGTATTTATGCAGGTACTTCTTAATTTCATACACATGTATGTCACATATATTATCTCATTTCAAATACATATATATTTAATGCCACTTATATATACTCTTCTAAGGTGAAAAACAAATGTTCTCTCTTTTTTTTTAAAGATGAGCTTCCTGAGGATAAAGGGACCAAGGAAACTTGGAAAAACATTCATACAATTTTAGTGCATAAAGGAACCTTAGAGCTGTTCTAGTCATGGAAAACCAACAAGTGAGATAAAAATACACAATTTTAACACATTTGTTTATTTTATTTCATTTAATCATGTAATAGTTTGTGCCTGGACCCACTTTTGCACTGCAAAAACCGAAGTGGAATTCAACAGAGTCTTGCTGCCAAAATCCTTCGCATTTAGTGTCCTGTGAGAGTCCTGTGAGTCCGGCCGGGGCAAGGGGAGTGCTACCAGCTAGTGACCCAGTGACCGTGATGTGCTCTCCTAAAGGGTTCCTCTCCATGGCTGGCTCAGTCGGTTAGCATCCGCCTTCGGCTCAGGTCATGATCCCAGGGTCCTGGGATCGAGCCCCATGTCAGGCTCCCTGCTCAGTGGGGAGCCTATTTCTCCCTCTCTTCCCCACTCATGTTCTCTGTCACTATTTCTGTATCTCTCTCTCTCAAATAAATAAATAAAATCTTAAATAAAGAAAAAAAAAAGGGCGCCTGGGTGGCTCAGTCGTTAAGCGTCTGCCTTCGGCTCAGGTCATGATCCCAGGGTCCTGGGATCGAGTCCCACATCGGGCTCCCTGCTCGGCAGGAAGCCTGCTTCTCCCTCTCCCACTCCCCCTGCTTGTGTTCCTGCTCTCGCTGTCTCTCTCTCTGTCAAATAAATAAATAAAAAATCTTTAAAGAAAAAAAGATTCCTCTCCTGAACGCTATTGGGTCCCCGAAACTTCAGCAATGCAAATGCACAAATAGTTTTGAGTGGCTATCCTGAGACACACCTTATTTTAGAGGAAACAGCACAGGGGCTTCTGGGTGGCTCAGTCAGTAAAGTCTTGACTTAGGCTCAGGTCGTGATCTCAGGGTCCTGGGATGGAGCACCGAGTCTGGCTCCCGCTCAGTGAGGAGTCGGCTTGTCCCTCTCCCCCTGCTCCTCCCCTTGCTTGTGCTTGCTCTGTCTCTAAAAAAAATCTTTAAAAATTAAAAAAAAATAATAATAAAAGAAGCAGTGCTTTCTGTAAAGACAAAATGCCACCTATTGGAATGGGAAGTATGGGAGGGAAACATTGGGTTAATCAATAGACCTATATGCAACACAACGAGTGCTTTTATCAGAAGTGATCTCCGAGTACAGGGAAGGAAGTAGCCAAGAGTGCCTTTGGAAGAGAAAACCGTCATATGGGCAACACAAAGATAAAGATTATAAACTTCGGTAAATTAACTAAAGCTTCAAGAGTATTCACTTGCTGAATTTTCTTCCTTCTTTAATGTATCATACAATATCATTGCTTTTCTGGCCTGTGTTTAACTGCTTTCATTTCCTCTCCATGGTATTGTATGCAAGTGTCATCTTCCCCTCCATAAAGTGGGATGCTGACCTAATGCATTCAGAAGGGGTGGGAGGAGCGCGGGGAGATGTATTGCTGTCCGTGCTGTAATATCCTGGCTGAACGCACACCGTTAGGGAGACAGCCACATGTTTTGGTTGACAGAGATGCCTGTGACCCGTGTGACAGGGATTAATGGGCATCTATTCTTCGCATCTTACCTTACTGAACCTGAGGTCACATTTGTTGTTTGGAGATACTCCCCTATGTCCCTCCTTGCCCTTGACAACACCAGTCTTTGCCTTTGGGGCCATTGATTCACCCCCACTGTCTTTCCTTTGAAGTGAATTGTCAGAGGGAGGATGGGGCTGTAGAAATAGGGAGGAGTTGCTGCTTTCTGAAAAGCAGGAGACATCATGCCCCTGTTAAATACAAGCCAAGATTTTTATTGTGAAAGCTAGTGTTTTTGTATTCCAGTATGCAAAAATTGCTCTGTCTCTCTGGTCATTGTTTGTTTTTTTTTTTTTTTCTTTTTCTTCCCTAAAGAGACAGATGTGAAATAATCACTCGCGTGAATAAATGTGTATCTAATCAAACAGACAAGTCTCTTAGTGGCATCTCTGTTACATTCCAGAAGGTGTTTTGATTCCATTGTCGCATGCCTTTGCTTTTGTTTCTCAGATACTGAACAATGGCTTTAAGAGTCTCTACAGTACATTTAAAAGTTCTTATCTTGTTTTCTAAAGGTATCCTCAAGCTAGCAAGAGACTACCTGTGGGAACTAAATCAGGTTAGACCTTAAGTCCTCAGATCCTGCAAACCCACTGATGTGATCATGTCCTGCCTGTGCTTCTGTTTCAGGACTCTAATTCCTTCTTATAAATCTCATTCCTGCCTTTGGCGACCTTGTCATGTGGCACTAAATAATCGGCAGTCATATCAACCAGGACATTTTCTGCTACAAATAAAAGATCTAGTCAAAATTGTCTTCTATAAAACAAAACATGGTTTATGGTTTCTCAGTTACTGAGGTGTGACTGAGTAGATTAGTTGCAGGCATGGCTGGATACAGGTGCACAACAGATGTCATATGGATCTCGTTTGCTTTCTCTGCTTTTGCTATGGATTGAATTGTGCCTCCTTCCCCAGACTCACATATTGAAGCCTTAACCCCCAACATGGCTCTAACTGGAGAAAGGGTCTCCAAGGAAATAATTAGGGTTAAATGGGATCGCAAGGACTGGGTTCTTATCTGGTCGGACTGGTGTCCCTCTAGGAAGAGGGAGAGAGAGATTTCTCTCTCCATGTACATGTACCAAAGGCCATGTGAGGACACAATGAGAAGGTAGCCATTTGCAAAACAAGAAAAGAGTCTTCACCAGAACTTGATTGGGCTGGCACCCTGAGCTCAGGCTTTCAGCCTCCAGAACCATGAAAAAAATAACTTCTTAAAGCTTTTCACTATGCATTTACTCCTTGTGATTATTTAAAGATGACTACGAATGAGTTGCTACCACTCTCATTGAGAGTGGAGTATAATTTCCATCTTCTTGAGCTTGGGGTGGGCCTTAATGATGGTTTGGCCAATAGAGTGCAAGAGATGTGATGTTCTGGGATTTCTCAAGCTGGACCATAAGAAGTCTTATAGCTTTCTTTTAGTTTCTCCTGGAATACTTGTTCTGGAGGAAGCCAGCCACCATGGAATGAGTAAATTATCTTGGTTTAGAGAAAAACACATGGACTTAGGGGTCTGGAGAGAATGAGGTTAGCTTTATAAGCAAGTGTCAGGTACTGTGTGGTTAATAAATAATAATGGTACTCACTAAATTATTCTTTGTTCATATATTAGATTTTGATTTTAATAGGCCAACAAGGCATGAAAAAATGTAAAATCAGGTTCTAGCCTTATGGCTAATACCATTCATACTCGATTCAAGTCCTGATCCACTGTTTACTAGTTTTGTGTTAGGAACATTTTCAATGTAACTGAAAGACTACAGGATTTACAACAGAAAGAATGTAGAATTTTATTTTATTTTATTTATTTATTTCCTTGTTTATCTTATTTTTTTAGAGAAAGTGTGCATGTGAGCGGGGGTGGGGAGGGGCAGAGGGAGAGGGAGAGAGTCTTAAGTAGGCTCCATGCCCAGTGCAGAGCCTGACACAGGGCTCCATCCCAGGACCCTGAGATCATGACCTGAGCCAGAACTAAGAGTTAGATGCTCAATCGACTGAGCCACCTAGGTGTCCCTGAGTGTAGAATTTTAAATTAACTATCGACTCTTAGGTCTGTTTCCTCATCTGCATGTGTTTATTTTGATAAGTGAGTAGGATTTTTTTTTTATTTTTAAAGAATCCTTCATTCTCCCTTTTTATATATTGTTGTATAATTAGTTAAAACAACATACATCAGGTCTTAATGATCAAATGTAAGGGTTCTTGAGGGTCTTGATCAAATATAGCTACTATTTGTTGGAGCAACTTATTATCAGCTTAGGATTGCTAAGTATTCTGTAGATATTATTACATTTATCAACATCCTAGGTGTTTAAAACTCGTGTCATGAAATGAATGAAGTAGGACTTTTATTTGTATTTTAAAGACAGAAGAACCAAACACAAAAAAATTTACCAACTTGCTGGAGTTGCTCCTTGCTCCTTTCTATGAGACCTTTGGTTTAGAACTCAGTGGTGGTAGAACTGTGCCCAGAGAGTTCCACAGGCAAGACAGGGAACAGGTAGGTAAGACTGAACCTGGGGTCCAAGTTGGAGATGGACACCAGAGAGTTTTGGTTAATCATAGCAATTCCCACAGTGAGCAAGGATGGAAAGGAATGAATGAATCAGGGCAGCACTCACAACTTTATCTCATGTTTATTCCATGAGCAGATGAGTACTTGGGTCATATGTTTAAATCTGAGAACTCTTTCTCACTTTAAGAAATATATATACAGGATGCTATTTTTTAAAAAATACTCAGCATATCTAGAACTTTCTCCCTCCACTCCATTTAATGGAGAGCTGAGCTCAGCAACTTGTAACTTGCAACTCTAAATTAAGAAAATCAACTAAACATCAGTGATGATAAGTGACCATTGACACTTGGTCTGAGCATAGCGTTTTCCATGTGGAAAGAGATGTGGAAGGGATCATGGCAAACTAGAACACTCATGTTTCATCTAAGCTGACAGCTCCATTGGATTTCTCCATCACTGTTGCCTGAGAGAATCTGCTACTCTTAACATGACTTTTTCCAAGAGAAGACTCATCTCATATTGTCTGTATTAAATTTCTTAATCCTTAAATGTTGGAAAATGATTTTTTTTTATTTAGAGAGTCTTTTCTTTATTTTTTTAAATTATGTTATGTTAATCACCATACATTACATCATTAGTTTTTGATGTAGTGTCCCCTGATTCATTATTTGCGTATAACACCCAGTGCTCCATGCAGAACGTGCCCTCTTTAATACCCATCACCAGGCTAACCCATCCTCCCACCCCCTCCCCTCTAGAGGAAAATGATTTTTTTAAAGCTTCACAGCCAATGAAATGGTGACCTTTTCATTGCAATTTTGCAACCTCTGTGTGGAATGAATTATTCATCTTTTTACTTTTAATTAGTAGCAAGATACATTCCGAAGCTCAAGACCAGAACACTAGACACTGTTCTCTCAGTGATTAATAATGCGTTCAATACATTCTCACTGTCTATGACCATGTTATGGTTGTCCAATCAGCTAAGTTCAAGCTGGGTCACATATAGGAATTTGGTAAAGCTAATTGAACTTACTTATATGAAAGTCTTCATTGGGGTGCCTGGGTGGCTCAGTTGGTTAAGCATCTGTCTTCAGCTCAGATCCCAGGGTCCTGGGATGGAGTCCCTCATTGTGCTCCCCGCTCAGCAGGGAGCCTGCTTCCCTTTCTCCTGCTCTCCCTGCTTGTGTTCTCTCTCTCTCTCTCTCTCTGTCAAATAATAAAATAAAATAATAAAATAATATAAAATAAAATAAAATAAAATAAAAAAGTCTTCATTGACCAAGAACCTCTATATTCAGAAATTTGAGTGTTTCTATTAGTTATACTTAGATAGGGGATTCATTCTTTCCACATGAAAACAAAAAAAAGAGGCATAGCTATTCTTTTTTTTTTTTAAGATTTTATTTATTTTTTTGAGGGAGAGGAGAGCACTAGTGGGGGAGGGGCATAAGGAGAGGGAAAAGCAGACTCCCCCTGAGCTTGATCCCAGGACCCTGAGATCAGGACCAGAGCCAAAGTGAGACACTTAACTGAGCCACCCAGGCGCCCCAGGCACAGCTATTCTTCATCTCTATATAATTGAAACTCTTCTGTGTGTTGTTCAAATCCCTTTATGAGCTGCACCCTATCTACTCCCACAATTACATTTGCTTGTCTGCATATACCCTATACTTCAGCTACTTTACTTACTTAGACTTCTAAGAACACACATGCTTTTCTTTTATTTGGAGGTGCAAACACTCATTTCTCTTCTTGAAATGTCCTAGACTCTTTGTACAGCTTGGACATCATCTCCTGATTCTAAAGTCTCAGCAGCTTCTTCTCTGTGAAGCCTTATTGATCTCCCTTCTCCTGAGCATAGTTGATCAATACATTTGTGTGATCCTGGAGTCTTATATAGCTGGTCACCAAAGGTTTTATTCACCCTCCTTTGCAATCATTGTTTTAAATATATGTCATCCCAACTAGTCTGCAAGTTCTTCTAAAACTATAGCTATATCTTATTGCTCTGGGAATCTTCAGGGAAGCAGTTCACCCAACATTTAATAGATGCTCTACTTGATAATTAAATGAAAGATTAAGTGTTTTCATATATATATATATATATATATATATAGATGTATTTTAAGTATAAAATACATATCCTTTCTGTGGCTCCTAATTAACATTTTATAATTGTCAAAAAAGAGTTTAAAAATTTCAACAGAGCCAATTGGTGATGCAAAATCAAGCTAGCCCCCTTGTGTCATTTGCTTCATCCGTACCAATTAAGATGAAGTACCCAGACTTCTCTGGAATAAAAATTGAAGTTGATGATAAACACTGTGGAGGGTAAGTAGAGTGTGTCCTTCCCATACTAAATAAGGACTGCATATTTAGAGGCCAGATCACCACAGTGTTGAAAATCAACACCATCAGTTCTCTTTGGCAGTCCCTGTCAATATTCATGACGAACTCTAAATTATGTTATTATCTCAAATTTCCAAAGAGCAGAACAACTTCTTTATCTACAACTTTATCTTTCCTGATTGAGATGAGAATGTTACATTTGCCTAACCATTGTTTACCCTTGAGCTGGTAACACAATGTTGAGAGTTAGGTGAAATTCTTCTCTTTTTAAAGATTCCTGAATAACCATGCCAACCAGTGTTTCCTAAGGGTGCTGGAGTGGGGAGGGGAAGAAGAAAGTATTCAATAACATTGAGGAACTGGATCAATAACTTTTTCATATATCTGAAGAGGAATGAGAGGAACACAATAGCACAGATTTGCTCATTTATTAAGCATAGATCATGTGGATAGTCTCGAGCATGAATTGAGCTGGATAGTGGAGTTACAAGATGATAGGAACACCGCTCCTCTCCTTAGAAGCTAATAGTATAAGGGGCAAGGCAGACACATAGCTTGAAACTAAAAATGCAGAGTGGGAGGATGAAAGAAAGCACTGGTTGCTATAAAAACAAGGTTAATTTGCCTAATTAAACAGCAAGCTGAGATTCAAACCCATGGCTGTCTGACTGATTAGGAGTAAGAACTCATATTCATCAGGCTGCTTAAAGATTCTCATTCCGATGCCAGCTCATACCCTATATTGTCTCTTGTTATTTTCATGACAATTTATTTTTTTCCTTCTTGCACAAAATATTATCAAATCTGTTAAAAATAGAGTATGCAATCTACCCTGAATGCAATCTAATATCCAATAATTAGGGACCCACCTTTTTGAAGAAGTAATGATTCGAAACATAGATACTGTGGCAAGATATTCACTCCTCTCAGGGACAAACAGCCACTGAATGCTGAAGGACTTTTTGTCAGGGCTGCAGAATGCAGATATAGATATAAACCTGACCAGAGACAGACTGTCAAGGTTGGAGACGAGAGAGCTTGATCAGAGAAAGGCAATTGGTGCCAAAGAGAACTTGCAACTGTCACTCTTTTAAAATGAGATTATAAGATAGGAAGGATGGAATCATTCCCCCTAGTGCTTTTCCTTTTAAATGCCTGCTGGCTTTCACTTTTAAACCCTGAAGTTCCTATGACTGAGAAAATAATGTTTCATTATCTCTCTTCTTTATTTTCCCCTTCCCTTCAATCTCCATGGTAGAGTGGTACACGGGATTGCTTTGTGCAGAACCCGTTGTGTTTGTGAGAGCTCACACTTCTTTTCCTGGTGTTCAGAAAAGGAACGGTTATTCACTTGGATAGCAGTACAGCAATATAACGAAGAAGGCAGAGCACTGGATACAAAAAAAAAATATGAATGGAGTTTAGACGGTGCTCAGAATCAAGTAAGTTTCTGATTCTGTTTGGGTTGTGGAGTACCAAAGCTCTGCTACCAGAAAGATTCCAAAAGCAACTGAAATTGGGAAGAAGTTTTGTAAAGAGCTAGAGACTCAAATGAAAGGGAAAGAAATATGAAAAGAAAAGGAAAAAAAAAAAAAGTGCCTCCCCAGCACTGGTTTTTTTCACCCACTGGGAATGATGGTTCACCTGTTTCATTGGACGTTACCCATCCATAGTGCACTAACCCAACACGGTGCGTCACTGGTGCTCACCTTTCCACACACCTCATCCCCACTCAGGCAAGACTTTCTCTACAACCTGTCTCTCCAGACAACTTCTCCCCACCTTCAGCACGATCCCAGATGCCAGCGCTCCTGAGAATCCTGTCGGTGCCTCAAAAGGACAGGGCTCCCCTACTTCCCTGTGCCACCTACACACTGCTTCTCGTGGTCTTGTATTTACTGCATTTACCAGAATTCAACCCCATCTTTGCTTCCCTCCTACATCCTGACTGAAAATTAGGGCAGAATCTGTGTCTTTGTGTTCCATGAAGTTCCACTCAGGACTTGCCAGGGGTCAAACCCCAAATATCCAGCTGCGGAGCTGCATTTGCCTGAGAGAATGCCACACCCCAGGAGCAGTCACTCCTCTAACACACTCCTCTGGGCCTGCTGATTGTTAGGAGTAGGATGCAAAGATATCAAAAGCAGTTTGAAAACAAGATCTTAAACAAGCTTGCCCAAGTACCCTGTACAAGCCCCCAGCAACCCCAGCCCAAGCTCAGATTATGTCTCTAGGCTTACTGGCCTGTTGTGAAAAACCTAACAGCACGTCTTAATATAGCCATGGGAAAACATCATCTTTAATTAAAGAGCTTGTTCTCTCCCTTCACCCCTCCTCTCTTTTTCTTTCTGTGTGTGTGTGTGGGATGGATGGGGGATTCCTTCTTTGAAGCAAGGCCTTTGGATCCTTGATTCCTTCAGTAATTGTTTGTGCACAGTTGGCAAATTTTGTAACCTATCTATGCATTCATTATTGATATGCCAAATGGAAATAATAGCTGTCCATACCAGCCACCCTCTGTCCTCACCCACATCCTGCCTCCATGAACCTGGCCAACCAGTTTGGTCTAAACAATGGTCCTATAGGCTGATAGTTTATTAGTTCAAGGTAAGAATATCGAATCTATGTCAAATAAAAATAGATAATTTTTATATAGAAAATTAGAAAATGTAGTAACCACATTGAAAGTATAAAAATAGCTATACATTAATTTCATAACCATTTATGATGAATGAATAAAAAGTTTATGAGACATTCTCTTGGTAATAAAAGATTTTTACCTTCACTGAATCCAACTAGCATTTTTGGAGAAAATATGTTTTTTCTTATAATATCTCTTACCCCGGGATTTGTTGCCAGGCATCCAGACAACACAGGGAGCGAAGAAGATTGTGGAAAAGATTTGCAATAGAATTATGCAATTTAGAGATTAATATGTTTCTCTCTCCACCACTGAGTCATTGTTAAGTTGGAGGGCTGAGAGTAAGGTAAATGATTTTATTTTTAAATCAATTACAGGATACATTTTGATCTGGTTAATTTTATAGGATTGTATCATAAGGGAAAATAAAAGAGGAAAAAAGGAATATACTCAAACCTTTATTGTTTTTCTATTTTATTGAAAATCAAAATGATAAAATGCCCACCAATAAAGAAATGTTTAAGTAAGCACTAGTTTTTCAACTGGATGAAAGATTATGCAGCCACTAGAATTACAATTATGATGGTTATGGGACATATTGCTTGTGAATCTTATGATTCTCTGGAGGTATGAACTCTAATGGGTGGGGACTTTTCTGGAAGCAGCATGCGAATACCCTGCCTACTAACAAGACTTACTAGGAAAGAATGTTGCTATGCTTGTGTCCAGGTATACATGTTCTGGGTCTACAAGAATATATATAAGACATGTACTGTACACACTGGGCCTGTTAAGGAAGGAGTGAGAAGCTGACAACAAGGGCCTCTTGTATAGAAGGGCAGCTTTAGGGACTGATAGGATGCAGAAGTAGAAAATGCAGTTGAATCCAGTACACCCATGTTCAACATATACTAGTAGGTGACCCTACTAGATCGTTTGATCACCTTCAAGAATTAGAAGGGTTGAGGCTTTTCCCAAGTACTTTACTGCTGTATTTCCAGAAACTTTGTGGTGTCTGAAAAGTTAGAGGTTCTTCATAAATAGAAGATGGTTGGTTTAGCATTTCAGAATGGGAGATAGACACATAAATAATTATGATATATGAGAAAAAAATGTGCTGCATATAGTCTTATTCAGACTATATTTCTTCCTGGGCTATTTCTCAAAGTAAGATCCATGGATTATTTATACTGGAATCATTTGGGATTGGTTATATGTTTCTTTCTTTTTTTTTTTTTTTAATGTAGATATGTGGGCCCCAACAAAAAACGCTACACCATATTGACATTTTTTTGGAATGAAGATTGTCAAATTACATTTTTTAACTATTTTATTAAGGATTCTTAGAAACATATAAAATTTAAGAACTATTTCAGTAGCAGTTCAATATGGTTTAGTTCAAAATAACCATGCTCATACTCTAGAAAAAAAGGGTTTCTTAACCTCAGCCCTATTGCTATTTTGGTTCAAATAATTCCTTGTTGTAGGAGCTGTTCTGTGCATTATAGAAGAATTAGCAGCATCCCTGATCTCTATCAGCAGATTCCATTAGAAGGTTCTCAGTTGTGACACCAAAAAAATGTCTCCAGACTGCCAAATATTTCAGAGGGGGCAAAATCACTCCTGTTGAGAACCACTGCTCCAAAAGGAGAAATGTGTGGTCATTATGCAGTTATTTTAAATTCTTCATATATCTTAAGACAAACATATATGAAGCTATTTGCTAGTTCTCATTTCTTCTCACTTAGAAACTAGTTAAAACCTCTTTAATCTCTCATATATTGAAGTTCTAGCCCCACTACTTCAGAATGTAATTGTATTTGGAGACAGGGTCTTTAAAAAGGTAATTATGTTAAAACGAGGTCATTGGGGTGGACCATGATCCAATGACCAGTGTCTTTATAAGAAGAGGAAATTAGGGCAGAGACACACATAGAAGTAAGACCAAGTGAAATCACAGCAAGAAGACAGCCATGCACAAGCCAAGGAGAGAGGCCTCAGGTGAAACCAACCCTGCCAACACCTTCATGTCAGACTTCTAGTCTTCAGAACTGTGAGAAAATGCATTTCTGTTTAAGCTCCTCCCCAACCCCCACCATTGGTGGTGCTTTGTCATGGTAGTCCAAGCAAACCACAACTATGTACACCGCTCTTCCTGGCGATGCTCCAATGGCTCTTCCCAGACCCAATCTTAGAAGAGCTGGTGCTCTTCTCATGTGTTTGTCCATCTTTTCATACCTGTGCTCCCATCTTTTTTATCTGTACAACGAAAGCCTGTACTTTCTTAGAGGATATTATCTTCCCTGATATTTTCCCTAATTTACCAATTTTGTGAATGCTTTCTGCTTAGAATTTCTATAGACATATGTTTGTCTATCTCTTATGAAAAGATGAAAGATAATTATAATATTACATGCTGTTTTTCCAACATGGCAGTTTGAAGTAAAGTATAGAAGAAAGGACCAGAGAAAGGAGTCAGAGAGCTCTAGTTTCAAATATTGCCTCTTCCACTCGCTTCCATAGGACATTGCACATGTGTATTGATTTCTGAGAGACATAGGTTTGGAATCTGTTAAATGGGGATAATATTCCCCATTTTTGCTTGGCGTCAGAAAAAAATGAAATTATGCTGAAATATGGTCCTTGCCCCGCTCTGCTTGCCAAATCTCATACAAGCATACTTAGGTGGTAGAAATTATCTTATATCCAGAATCCAAGTTAAAGGCAGTCTGTGAAATGCCATTTTCAAGTTTTTAACATCTGCAATTACAAGGAGGTGAGATGAAGATGAAAGCAACCGACACACCGTCCCCAGAATACTAGCTTCTCCTCTCTCAGGACACAAATAAAACAGACGAGCACAGACCTACCTATACGAGCTCCTCAAAAAGCATTTGTTTGTGTTGAGGAATATGAGTTAGTAACTAACATAAGGGTCAAAAAACAAAACAAAACAAAACACTATACATCATGCTTCCTCAAGGGAGAACAAAATTAAAGAGGTAAAGTGTTACGACATCATAAGTAAGATGAGAATAGGTGGTAAGTTTTATTAGGAAAGGAACACATAATCTGTTACAATTAATATCTGTAGTAACCAGGAAGATCAGACTCATAAGTCACCTCTGAATTAATGGATTTTGTCTTTTATTCAGTAATTTATTCTTTCATTTACCTATAATATAATACTTTCTTCCTAAGACATAATCATGACATGAAGAACACTTCTCTTCTGTCAGCCTCTTCTTATATGATGGTGGGGCCAGGCTCATTATATATGTTCTCTGAAATACATCCAATAATGTAACAAAGGAGCTGTTACTTTCTTCCTTGTACAAAATGCAAAAACCAAGGCTTAGGGTAGGCCACTTATTTATCCTACCTGTATTTCTTGAGTCCTTATCATGCATGAGGCATGATCCTGGGGACTCAAGAGTACCTGCCTTACCTCACCAACAGTCTAGGGGCAGATACAATCAAGAGAACATACCAGAAATTGCAGGAGACTGAGGTCAGGAGTTTGGATGAGGAGCCTCATCCAGCAAACATCACGGTGGAGGGGGAGGAGTATTTTCACCAGTGAAATATATCCAATTTCCATCCTCTAGCTAGAAGCATTACTGAATCCTTGATTAAAGATACCGTGATTTCATTAGTCAGATCACTCTAAATAGGGCTTACAGCACTTCCCAATTAATAGATCAGCAGTAATCAGCAGCTAATTAGCCCCTTGACTGCAGTTGATTTCCCCTCAAGTTTGGGAGTAAGCAATGTGCAGGAGCAGGTTCAACAGCCGCACACTCACACAACCACAAGGGTCTGAGCCCAAGGGACCGGAGACCACAACCCACAGTAAAGGTGACTGCAAAAGGAGTAGGCAAGAGATAGAGTTGGGTGGCCCAAGGACCACAGAGATGCAGGAGGGAGTAAAGGAGAGAGTCATGGAGCCAGAGATGGATTGCATCCTAGAGATGAATCCTCACTGGAGAGCACTGAGGTGGAGAAATTCATACAACCCTAACACTAACTGGACTCTTGGACATTTGAGGATCCTCAGAAAATTAAGGTCACACATATTTTGATCCTAGCTTCACTACTTACTAATTGTGTGATCCCAGGCAGGTTATAAAGTTTCCTTTGTATCACATTCCTTATCTATAAAATGAAAAAAAAAATGTAAATAAATACTTCATAGAGCTGTTGTAATGGGGATATGATTAAAAAATATAAAGCCCTGGGGCGCCTGGGTGGCTCAGTCGTGAAGCATCTGCCTTCCGGCTCAGGTCATGATCCCAGGGTCCTGGGATCAAGCCACACATCAGGTTCCCTGCTCAGCGAGAAGCCTGCTTCTCCCTCTCCCACTCCCCGTTTGTGTTCATTCTCTCGCTTTGTCTCTTTCTGTCAAATAAATAAATAAAATCTTTAAAGCCCTTAGAATAGTGCTTGGCAAATTATAAGTGTTTAACACTAATTAAATGTTAATTGTCTTACATTATTATCATTACCACTATAATTTTACTGCTCTAACTACAGTTACTGCTATGTGTTATCATTACTACTTTCAAGTGTAATGTACATTCATTCATTCAATAATCATTTACTGAATACATCCTCTGTGACAGTCTAGGAGATAAAGTCATCCCTTCTGGTAACTTCCAACCTACTGGTAGGGTAGAAACACGGATAAAATCCTGTTGTTTTATCCCCCAAATGCACAATATTACTTGCAAAGGTATTTATGAGCAGAAGAGCACAGAGGTATGACATCTAACTCAAGCTGGGGTAGGGGAGGACTCAAGAGTAAAACTTCATGGTCAACTTGTCCATGATGATTACAGAAATATTAAGAATTGCAGATATATTAAGTAGCAACAGTGGAATGTAAACACAGGATGGCTAATACCAGGATCCATTTTCATGACAGCTAAACTCAAGAGCCTCCTAATCTTTGATGAATTGACCTTACTGGAATTTGAAAATACATAACAACAATCACAGGGATGGCGATCAGAAATCAACTCACCTCAGGGATGCCTGGGTAGCTCAGTCAGTTAAGCGTTTGCCTTAGGCTCAGGTCATGATCCCAGGGCCCTGGGATGGATCAAGCCCAGTATCAGTCTCCCTGCTCAGTGGGGAGTCTGCTTCTCCCTCTTCCTCTGCCCCTCCCCCCCATTTGTGCTCATTCTCTCTCTCTCTCAAATAAATAAATAAAATCTTAAAAAAAGAAATCAACTCACTTCAGTGTGTCTCTTCATTAAAATCAGAATTTAATTTCTCCGAAAAAAGGTTTTTATCGACCTTGCACTGTATCGTTCTGAATTGGATTACAATTCATGAAATGCAGGCTCATTTAAAATGGCATAATTAACAAATTGTTTAACAAATGTTAAAGGAAGGTATAGATACTTAAAAATTCTTAATCAACCTTTGGAAATGTAGCATCATAAGCTATGCAAATTAATTGAATCAAAGTAAGTGAGAAAATTAGAGAGACAGGCTTTATGCCACCTTGTCATTTAGATTTATATATAACATCCATTTATATAGAAACTACTATATGCCAGTCACTGTACTACACTCTCAGAATTAGTTGTCCCAATGAACTGATGAAGTACATAATATTGTCCTCATTGTACTGATTAAAGAAATCTGCTCGGAAGAGTTAGTAATTTGTTGAAAGTCACAAAGACAGGAAATAGATGACCTAGAATTAAAACTATGAATATATGATTCTGGATTTGATGATTGTTTTTCTACTCCACTTGGAAGTTTTCAGCATAGAATAATTGGAACAAACACTGGTAGAGAAAGGAGCTCAAGTGACCCTAATTTGTGTTAGTTCAACAGGTAGCTAGAAGCTACACTGGTGGTATTTCACATAACTTTCTGTCTTAGTAGATTCTGGAAGTCCAGCCATCATTTATTGTTATTTCTTATATTATCTCTTATACCTGCAATGGAAAGGTACTAGACTATGAAGAAAGGTATTTTGATTTCTGAACTGGCATTCACAGAATTTATAAACAGCTAGCGAACATACACTGAGTATGAAATGCTGGGCACTAACAATACCAGAGACTTGTCCATGCATGGCTGCATTCTGGTCATACAACAACCTTGCATTGATACTAATGGTGTTGATTCTACAGCCAGATTGCCAAGTGTTCAAGATTCAAGGGTCTCTCTATGTCTCTTTGTCTCTCTGTCTCTGTGTGTGTGTCTCTCTCTCTGTCTCTCATATCTCTGTACCTCTATTTCTCCTCTTTGATTTAATTTTTAGCTAAATTAATCTTGGAAGTCGCCCTGCCTCAACATGACATCGACCGAGAAGAAATCACACCAAGAGATAGAAAGAGAAGGAAGTGAGTACTGATGATTTTGCCTGGGATGCTGTACTCAGTTGTCTATTTCTGGACATTTCTGAATGTCTTGAATTGTTACTTTTTTTTCCATCTGGAAGACTACAACGGGAGTTGCCTAAATTTGGTGCTCTACCATAGTTTGTATCCTTATTCTGCCTGGGAATGCATCAATGACTTGGAAACACAACATTGGTTTGGATAGTGGTGGGGTGACTTGAGGTGTTAGAGGTGGATGTATCTGTCTATATCTTAAAGCAAAGTCAGAAAGGATTTGTTGGAACCTGATTCCATTTCCTCCAATCTCTCCTACCCTCCTTCTATGCACACAAACACCAGTAGCTCTAAATACCAGCCCTGCCTAGGTATATCTGGGTATATCTCTCTCCTGCTCCTACTAAATGCCTAATCATGTCTGGTAGTCTCTGACCAAAAGAACCCTGGGACCTTTAATATGGTGTGCCTCTCCCCAGGCTTGTGGAACAAAAGAGAACAGATTGCTTCCACAGGAAGAAAAGCAAGAAAGTAGAAAAGAATCATAGTTCTAAACTCCGCTCCTAGAATTTGACCATAAATCTCTATTTAGCTCAAGTAAGGAGTTTAATTTTCTTATGCAGAGACTTTTCTTATGTATTTCTTTAAAAAACGTGGTGGGGGGGTTCATGACCCCCTCAAAAACTATTCATTCATTATTTACACTGATGTGTGTGTGTGTGCATGTGTGTATGATTTATGTGTGCCTTCTTCACTGGGATATAAGTTTCAAGCAAACAGGAACCATTTCTGTTCTGTTTGCCACTCACCATCACAGACATAGTGTGATACATTTGCTTTTATAGTCACTGGAAAATATTTATCAAAAGTAATGTTATTTATTAACGTAAATGAAGTGCTTTTTAGACTAAAAAATCTGTATTATTTTACTTGTATCTCATTGGTAAAAAACATAACTCCTTTTCCACCATTTTACATGTGTAGGACTATCCTGATATACAAGACTTTTTGCTGCCTATGTCACCAGGTAACTCAGTGCAGGATTTTCCTTCAGTCGCCTTTGATGAATCTGTTCTAGGACTAGGACATAGGACTCATTTCTAATCATCCCTGTGCCGATTGCCTATGCTGTTTCTTTCAAAAGAAGACTTGGCAGAAAAGATCATCAGAAAATGACTCTAAGAGTGTGACACATTGAAAGATCCTCAGAGGGCTGTGGCATTTGTCATGAGAGGCAATTACAAATCTTTTGGGGGAAGTTCTGACACTAGTTTGTTTCACTCCGGTGATGCTTCCTGTCAGCACCTGTGACAGCAGCATAAGAACAAAAGGTCCTCTGCTTGGGAACAGTGCAGCACTGAGGACTGAGTACAGGGGGGATGTCATCTGCAGCTGACGCCCTTCCTGGTGGTGGGAAGACCCGGAGCTGCTTTGGGCATCTCAGTCAGTAACCAGAGTCTTTTCCTTCTTGTCAGTTTCCAGCCTGACCTCAGGTTAAGTGATGTGTCAGGATGACCCTCATGAGCGTAATGGCTATAGTCGATCAAATGCTGTGAAACCCTTCTCAGTGGAACCAAAGGTACCTGACTCCAAAACTGTGGATGTACATAAAGCCAATCACCCAGATGACTGCTCTAGGGCTGGATAAATAGCCATGCTCTGACAATTTTCTAGCAGTATCTGTGCTCATTTACAAAGGAGTTCACATATATTATCCTATTTATTCCTCAAAATAACCCTCTGAGATAAAACAAATAGGTACCGTTATTACCAATTTATAAATAAGTCCATTGAGACTGAGAAATGAATGGCTTGCCTGAGACTGAACAGCTAGCCATTGATTAATAGTGGCTTAAACATATAGTCTTCTTGTCTTTAGGTCCACAGTGATGTAGATTTGCCAAAGATAGGGCAAAAGTAATGACTGAAAGAATCTTACTGAGGTCAAACTTCAAACGCTATGTGATGTTCTATCTGGCTTCCCTGTCCTCTACCCATGTCTTTGGAATCCCTCTCATTTCTCACTTGGTTAGACTCACATCTTCTCTATGTCAGTATTTCTGAAACCTGGATATGTAAATATATTCTCAGGGTCTCAAAAGTTCTAGTGTTCAATTAAAATAAAAACTGTTGATATTAAGAAAAAATTCATAGGAGAATATTCTGGATCACTTGTTTGATGACCTAAATAAATGAGTGCTAACACATACTTTGGGGACCAACTTTTGAGTTCATGTTTCCAGGCTTGTGAGAAATCAAGACCATTCAGTGTGACTGATTATTCTTCCGTGTAACATTTCTTAAACTGGGAATGCATGAGTTGTTGGATAGCACTCTATCCATTCCTCTAAATTCAGTTCATATCAATTTGGTTTAAATCAACACAAATATGCTTTGCAGGACTAGATACAAGGTTTTGGGATAAGCACTACACAAACAAGAGCTGGTCAATTTTTCCAGTTCTCAGAGACCATCTCCATAGTCTGAGTGTGGGAGAGCCATAAAATAGGATAATTCAGGTAAGACTCTTACTTTCAGAGCACAATGTCAAACCTGTCTCTTGTCATGTTCCACCTAAAGAGTTTGACATTCTCTAAAATCAGTGATACAGTAATATATATAAACATGTTTATTATAGTTGCTGGCACACAGTAAGCCAGACCAAAGGAATAATACTCTAAGTCTCCATTTATAAAATTCTAGAAAAGTTAAACAAATCCATGGTGACCAGTAGCAGGAAAGTGGTGGTCTGGTTATGAGGGGGTCCAGGGAGAGGTTGGAAGGAGAGAATATGGAGACACAAGGAAGTTTTGGGGGGTGACAGGGTTGTTCATAGTCTTGATTCTGATGATGGTTTCATGTGCATATACATATGTCAAAACTTATCCCATTGTACATTTTCAATACAATAGGTTTGGTTTACTGTATGTAAATTATAATTCAATAACATTGTTTAAAAATGGATTACTGGTAATGATTTTTGAAATTTGATAATTACATATAAGCAATTTAAACTTCTAGCCAACTATTTGGATTAAATGGATTAGAAAAGAAAGAAAATTGTATGTCCCTCAGCTGGCCCCTTGAATTCCAGGTGATGATTATTGAAGATTGTGTTCCCAAGCTGATGGACTCTTTCCTATTACCCATCCAAGCACTAACCAGGCCCAGCCCTGCTTACATTCTGAGATCAGAGGAGATCTGGCACATTCAGGGTAGTACGTCCAGAGACAGACTCTTTTCTATCTCTGATGCTCAGTTTTTCTTTTTTTTTTTTTAAGATTTTATTTATTTATTTGACAGAGAGACACAGCGAGAGAGAGGGAACACAAGCAGGGGGAGTGGGAGAGGGAGAAGCAGGCTTCCTGCTGAGCAGGGAGCCCGATGCGGGGCTTGATCCCAGGACCCACGGATCATGACCTGAGCCGAAGGCAGACGCTTAACCACTGAGCCACCCAGGCGCCCTTGATGCTCAGTTTTTCGTAGCGGAGGTTGGACAGATTGAACCCTTTGCTTCAGACTTTTCCAACTTGATTATAAGGTCTTTCTTTTTCCAATATTTTTTTCTAATTTAAATGGTAAACATCTCTTATATTCATGTATATAGCTAAATATTCCTTGTATGTCAATTATACCTCAATAAAAAAATTCTTACCTATAATTTATATTATATATATTTACTTCTAATTTTATATATATGTATGTATATATATATTTGGGTTTGTTTAAGGTTTATTTATGTGAGGGGTGGAGGGGCAGAGGGAGAGGGAGAGAGGCTTAAATAGACTTAGCACTAAGCAAAGAGCCCAATATGAGGCTTGATCTCATGACCCTGAGATCAGGACCTGAGCCAAAACTAAGAATCAGATGCTTAACTGACTGAGCCACACAGGTGCCCCTGTTTATATATTTGTATATATTTATATATATTAAATAGTACTTGTTCATATACACATATTCTTACTTATAATATTATATATATTATATATAATAAAATATAATATTATATGTTTATAATTATATATTAGTATTATAATATATAATTGTATAATACATAAATATATACATATATAAAATACATAATATATTTATATAACCAATATTATATATATATAATATAATAAAATATTTATTTGAATGACAAGAAAATGTCTTTATGGAAAAGCAGTCAAATTCCATGATAGGAATTTTTTAAGAAACAGGAGTAATCCAAAGCATGCCTTCAAGCTTTCCAAATTCAAAAAAAAGTAATATCTAATTAACTATATAATGAATAGCAAAAATGTGAAGATAGCTTCAATGTACAAAACAGAGATAATATACCAAATTATGATACATGAACTTGATGGGCTTTTCTGCAGCCATTGAAATTATAATTATGAAGACAATAAAGCCAAATGAAATGCTTATAATAGTGAGTGACAAAGGCAGAATGCAAAATCATATCCATATTATAATTAGGTTTTGCACAACAGATATTTATGAAGTTCTTAACTCAGTGTCAAGCACTGTCATAGGTCCTGGAGTTACAGAGACACATAGAAGACTGGCCCTAGTTTTAAGGAGCTCAGTCTAGTTGGAGAGACCAACATGAGTACAATAACCTGTGAAACCCACTATAACAACTATATAGAGTGTAGAAGTAGGCCAGAAGAAGGAGTAAAAAAATGCATGGAGTGAACTAGAAAAACTTTCCAGAAAAATAGACATCTGTGTATGTCCACTGGATGCAAGGCAACAGTGTCTGAGATGAAAATCCCCTTGGTATTTCTGAGAGAGATGAAGAGATCAAATAAAGTATCTCCTTAGCGGTGGCAACCACTAGGCATATCTCAGATGGCCCAGTTCTCTCTCAGCTGCCCCAACTCCCACTTTCCCATATCCTGAGCCTATAAATCTATGGGAGTAATCTTTCCCTGCCCCTACTGGGAATCTTTCCTGAACTGCTGGGTCCTTCAGGGCCACCTCTGACACTGTCATAATGTATTGTTCCAAGCTTCCAAAAATCTTGGCTTGCTTACAAAATCTTTCCTGTGCGATGCTGTCAACTTTGACCTGTAACTATTAGGACCATCCATCCAGATTCATCTAGGACATTACATATGGGGAAATAAAAGCCCAATCTGGAGAGTGTATAGTGAAGGGGTCAGCAAATTACCACGCATGAGCCAAATCTGAACTGCTGAAAATTTTGGTACCACCTGCAAACTAAGAATGGCCTTTCCCAAGTGCACTTGGGATGAACACCAGTTATTGTATGGAAGCGTTGAATCACTATATTTTAGATGTGAAACTAAGATTACACTCTATGTTAACTAACTGGACTTTGAAAACTTTAAAAATAAAGAACAGCCTTCACCATTAGGAATGGTTGGCAAAAATGGAAGGAAGAACAATATTTCATGACATGCAATAATTACATAGATCACTTTTCAGTATCCATAAAGTTCTATTGGAACTCATCCATGTTCACTCTTTTTAAATTTTTTAATTGTGTTATAACTGAAATGTAACGTTGTACGATCTGTTGATTTGATACCTTTTTTTTTAAAGATTTTATTTATTTGACAGAGAGAGACACAGCGAGAGAGGGAACACAAGCAAGGGGAGTGGGAGAGGGAGAAGCAGGCTTCCCGCAGAGCAGGGAGCCTGATGCGGGTCTCGATCCCAGGACCCCGGGATCATGACCTGAGCCGAAGGCAGATGCTTAACAACTGAACCACCCAGGCGCCCCTGGTTTGATACATTTTTATGTTGCAATATGATTGCCACTGTAGCTTTACCACCTCTATCATTTCACTTAATCATCATTTCTTTTTTTATGGTGAGAATAAGTAAGATCTAGTTTCTTAGCAACTTTAAAGTTAATAATACAGTATTGTTAACTGTAATTGCTATGCTGTGCATTAGATCTCCAGAACTTATTTACCTGCTAGTTGCAAGTTTTTCCCTTAATCAACATTTTATATATAGTCCCTGGCTGCTTTTGTGTTGCAAAGGCAGAAGTGAGTTGTGACAGAGACCATGTGACCTGCAAAGCTTAAAATATCTGGCCTTTACAAGGAAAGTTTGCTGATCCCTGGAATAGAGAAGAGTTTGAACAGTGGTTTTGCCATTTATTGTATCCGTGACTGTATTTTAATTTAAATAAACCCTTTCAGTAGCAATGAAAATAAAAGTTTAACCAAAAAAATCAAGTGCCACATTTATGTTTCTCAATGAAGTAGAGGATGGATATGAAATTTGCACAAAATATTTGATGGTATTTACCTTCCATCATGGGAGTCAATCGTAATAGCACTGACCACATGAAAAACAAAAAACATCAACCTGCCTCAGCATCTACTTAAATCATTAGAAGTAATTTTAACAAGTCTGCCTAAAGACAATTTCGCATATATGTTTGTTTTTACTCAGCACAATGTGGAGCAGGGCTTTTAGTGTAGATGAAATACCTATTATTCTAAATTAAGTTGTTTATTTTTCCACTCCAAGTTTCTTTGTGCAGTATGAAAAGTAAAAGATAATTATTAGTGTGTTGGCTACATTAACAGAAGAAATCTTTGCAGACAGCTAAATGATGGTTTTAAATTGTTGTCATTAGATGCCTCAAATATGGTATCTGTTAATTCCAATACGGGTTTGTTTGTTTGTTTGTTTTTCCCATCCAACTCATGGAGTCAAAGTAAATCTTTCTGAAGTTCATTATGTGATGGGTGAACATTAATATGGCATGAATATGAGTGTTCTGCAAATTCACCCCAAAATTTTAAAAAGGAAGATATAAATCACTTGCTTCTCTGGTGATGATATACAAACAATTTTGATGGAGCACATTGTATGGCAAAAGCAATGTTCTTACTAAATTAAGAAATCAACAGAGCAGATATATACTTGGAATTGATTTTGTTGTACAGCCAAATAATTCCTTGCATAATGGATAACCATGATTGCATTGAACAGGCTTCAATAAATCTACCATTGAAATTAAAAGCTTATTTGTCAAAATGTATAAATACACTTATAAATAGTTAAAATGAAGGTACCCCAAATTGTTTACCAATGGATGGTCTTAATTACAAAAAAAATGACTTGATGACAACCTATGCTCTCTCTCTCATTGTTATCAAGTACCAATCCAATTTTTGAAAGGTTTGACACTTTGCACTACTCTGAGTAGTTTGTGTAGAATTGGTAGAATTTCTTCCTTAAATATTGGGAGGAGGTCATTGAGAGGACATGATTGCCAGTTGACCCATGACCTGAATCCAGGCAAGCAGAGACTCCTTCCCTCCTTCCCTGTCCTTAGAGTATATGCCCTGCCCCCTCCACCTTTGTTCCCATAGTGAGAACCATTTCCAAGGAGGCAGCCTTGAGAGACTGATGGATGTGGTGCTAAGACCATCTGTTTGGTGTACGCGACGGAATCCCATTAAAGCCTCTCTATACACTTTAAAGATTCTTGTGGGTGGGTGCAAAGATCTCCTCTTGTGGTTCCCCAAGATAAGCCTTTTAAGTAAGTCCTCTTCCTTATTCAACTTGCCACCTACCGATCTGGAGTGGCCTCTTCCTTCAGTCTCTCCTTATCCTCTGTGTACGGGAGGCCACTTTCATAGTTCACCTGGGAAGCTCCCCGAATTTGCAACCAACAAATGTATGGTAAAATTTGCCAGTAAAGCCATCTGGAACTTTCACTGTTGGAAGGGTTTAATGTTGGAAAGGTTTCAATCACAAATTCAGTGCCTTTAATAGATAGGACACTAGTCATATTATTTAGTTCTTCTTCAGTGAGATTTGGCAGTACCTGTCTTTCAAAAATTCTTTTCCATTTCAAAAGTTGCCAAATTATGTGCATAATATTTCCATAACATTTCTCTCCTAGGCTCTTAATGTCTGTGAGTTCTTTATTATTGTTCTCACTTTCATTCCTGAGATTGGGCATGTGAATCTTATCTCTCTCTCTTTCTCTCTATCACCCTGGCCAATGGTTTATCAATTTGATCGTTTCCAAAAGCCAACTGATTTTATTGATTTTCTCTATTGTTTTTCTGTTTTTAATTGTATGGATTATTGTTCTCATTTTATTTCCTCTCTTCTGCTTGCTTAATTTATTCTTCATTTTGTTTCTTAAGGTGGAAGCTTGGATTATTGATTTGAGAATTTCTCTCTTTCCCAATGGAGCCATTTGATGTATTGAAACCCCTTGAAATCACATTAACTACAAATTTTGATATGTTGCACTTTCATTTCCTTAAATTCAAAACATAATCTAATTTCCTTAATCACTCATCTCTGTCCCATTGAGTTATTTAGAAGTCTGATCTTCAATTTTCAAATATTTAGCTTTTTTCCAGGAAACTTTCCGTTACTCATTTTTGGTATACGGTTATTTTGACAGAATATACATCGTCGGATTACAATACATAGAGCTGTGGAATCCACAGTGGCTCTTCATCTGGCAAGGGCATATACAAAGTCTATTTAGGTCAGTCCTAGAATTCTGTTCCTACAGATTTTTCATAAAGAGCAACATACAACAGATAAGGATGGAATCTGCAAATATGAGAAAGTAAATTATGTTCAAATGCATAACTATGGACAGGATATCTGGGTTTGGGTTCTGATATATAGTCACAAAGTTGTTTTATTTTTTGTTTTTTCATGTTAGAAATCTATGGGTATAGGAACAAGGTTCAAGGAAACATTTGGGAATGATTAATATGTTTATTATGATCATGATGAATGGTTTCACAAGTGTATATGTATGTCAAATCTTTTTTTTAAAGATTTTATTTATTTATTTTAGAGACAGAGAGAGGTGGGGGGGGGGGCAGAGGGAGAGAGAGAGAATCCCAAGCAGACTCCCTGCCAAGCGTGGAGCCCAACACAGAGCTCAATCTCACTTCCCTGAGATCATGACCTGAGCCAAAATCGTCAGACACTTAACTGACTGAGCCACCCAGGTGTTCCTACATATGTCAAATATCAAATTGTACAGGTTATATATTTGCCATTTATTGTCTGTCAATTATACTTGATAAAACTGTCAAAGAAATAAAGTCTATACATCTATTCATGGAGAAGTCACTACCTAGCCCATATCCCCCTGGCTTCTACTTACATTGCTATTCTGATAAGAAAGTTGGATTGACACTGAGATCATCTCACTTCTGGTCCCTGCCCCTTGCTTCTACTGGAAGGAGAATTTTCTGAAGTGAGAGAAGTGCCTGGATTTAAAGAAAAGTCACCTGATGCAAGAGGTCTAACCTACGCATCCATTGATCTGAGGCTTTTTACCTCTGTCCTGAAGACCTTCACCTGAGGCTGCATGTCAGCATCAAACCAATGTCAGGATAGGCACACTCATGTTATCTATGAATGATGACTGTATTAAGCAAATGATTGAAGAAGGCATATGGGGATATAAAAGTTTAACCACTTCATTATTGCCTGGGTGGCCACTGAATATAGGCACTAGGTTAAGCCCTGGGGAAACACAGGCAAATAATACACAGTCCCAGAGGATTGTCAGGTCCACTCAGGGAAGAACACAGGTTGAACTAATATAGTGGATGAGAGTCACAAGAAAGGCATATGCATGGCGTCATGGTGCCCAAGAAGAGGCAATGAATGATTTGGATAGGGGAGTAGAGGAGACAGTCCCTAAAAGAGATGTCATTTCTGCAGGACTCTGAAGCATGTGGGAAAAATGAAAATGCTCTCTCACCAGAGAAATTAAAAAAATTTATTATATTTTATATTACATTATTATTTTGTTTTGCTGAATGCAAGGAGAACATTTAAATCAAAGTCTAAAATTTGTGTATTTACCATCTTTGTACTTTCTATTTATTTGCTCACTCTCAATCTGGGATCATGGAAAATGACTGCACTTTTTGGTAAGACCTGAATATGTGTGAGCTTCAGTTATTTCTTACATTGAGTTGGGAGTGAATGGTGGATTAGTTAAAGAGAATTGTAAGTATTCAACACAAACTACCTCCATGTCTGGAAAGCTCATTCATATAATATATAGTTATATATAGTTACATATATATAACTATACATATAGTTACATATATACACACACATATTTTATACATACATACATATGTAATTTGTACTAGGAAACATTACATATATATATTTTTTAATTTGGGATTAAGATGTTCTAAGATTCCAGTTATCTAAATAACAGAAAAATGTGATTTGTTATTTGTATGAATTCAATTTTTACTCCTTGGCCATGCTATTAAAAATATGATGAATTATTTTGTATGAATCTATTGGTTTCACCCAATCTGAACTCCTTTCTCCTCACCGCCAGCCATCTCTCTTTAATGTTTCGACATAAAACATGCACATCTATACAGAGAGGTTTTAAATTAAAACTCCAGTTGTACAAGACAATACTGGTGATACTTTGGCATCTGAATAATGAGTCTATAAAGAAGCAGCAGAGAAAAAAAATACAAGAAAGGTATCACACGTTTTGTTAGTCAGGAGAAATATAATTTAGTTACCATTTTAACAGGATCTGAGGGAAGTGAGTTACAAGTTTTAGTTCATTGTAAAAATGGTAACATAAGAATTAAAGTTCTGGATTAGAAAGAGGCTAGCAACCGTGGGATGGGTGCTTAAATAAGAATTTAGGAACTTCGCCTTATGTAACATGTCCTAGTTAAGTTTTGTCAAAGATCCTTACAAAGAAGAAAACTGAAAGATGACAGAAATATTTTTAAGATTTATGGAAAATACCTTGAGCATCAAGAACTTTCTCTCTTGCTTATGCATTCTCTCTCTCTGGCTTTTATTTTTAATGACAATATTAGCAGTTTAGTAAGTATTCTATAAAAAGACATAATATCCTACCTTATTCCCAAATTTTAGTTTCTTTGCCTGAATTATTTCTTATCACTTTTAATTATTTATTGTATTGAAGTGTGAATGAATGAGTGATTAAAGAGAATTCTAAGCATTTTTAAAGATATTTGCATATTTTCTCACTAAAGTATAAGATATTCAAAGGCAGGGACTTTCTATGCATATTGAAGCAGGATAGTTAATGCCAGCAATTAGAAGTTGCAATGCAATGTTTTTAACATGAACAATGAATGACCCAAATGCTAAATTTCATTTAAGTGTATTCTAAAACATTAACATGAAAATGCCAGAAGAGTGTGGTATCAACCTTATTCATTTTAGTTAACATATGTGGATACTATGCAGTTAGAAGCTATTGGAACAAATTCTACAGAAAAAAAATTGAAAAGGATAGCTCTAATTATTTATTCATTCATTCACTTTAGCTATTACCATGTGTCAGGTATTGAGTTCAGAACATTAGATTTTGGGTTACCAGGGAAAATATAGGAAGCCCGGTTAAATTTTCATTCCAGATAAGCAACAAATACATTTTAATATGCATAAGTGTTATGTAATACTTGATACATACCTTTAGTGGCTGGAATAGTGGCCCTAAGAAAGAGAAATATGTCTAAGTCTTAATCCCCAGAACTTGTAAAGTGATCTTATTGGAAAAAGGCTCTCGGCAGATGTAATTAAGTTAAAGATCTTGAAATGAGACCATTGTGGATTTCAGGTGGACTCTAAATCCAACCCCAGGTGTCCTTAGAAGAGGAGGAGAGGAGAAGGCAATGTGAATATGAAAGCAGAGGTCAGGCGATGCACCTACAAGCCAAGAAATGCAAGGATTGCCAGCAGTCACCCAAAACTAGGAGAAAGGCATGGAACAGACTCTCCATCAGACTTCTGATAACCCACCCTACTGACAATGAGATTTCAAAGTTCTGGTCTTTTCAACTGTGAGAAAAAAATTCTGTTGTTTTAACCCACCCAGTCTGTGGTTACTTGTTATGGCAACCCTAGGAAACCAAAACAATGCATATACTAAAAAAATATTTGTTGTTCATCTAAAATTCAAATTTAATTGAACACCCTGTAGTTTTATTTGCCAAACAGGGCAACCTTGCTTTAGAGGAATTATGTCATTTACTTCTCTCTATAATATGAGGACAAATGTTATTTGTTCTGCTTTATAATAAGAGACTGAACTTTAGGACACTTAAAAATTTGCCTAATAACTAAATAGTCAATAAACAACTGAGTCAGAAATCAGACCTGGGACCTTCTAATTCACAATCTTTAGCTATTAACCACTACACTATGCTGTGTTCTCCCAATGTGTAAGGGTGAAATTTATGATATAATATGAAGTGAAAAAACACAGACAGAAACTTATACATACAGTATTATTCCAGTATGTGTGTTTGGGTGGAGGGGGAGGGAAGGAGGGAGAGAGACAGAATGAGAGCGAGAGGGAGGGAGAGAGGCTGATTGTGGTTCACATGTATGGACAGTGCTTCCAAGGTGTGCTTCTAGGAGATTTAAGTGAATTTCAAACTCTGTAGAAAAGAAAGCCAACCTGAAAAGCAGCCAAGGGCAGAGTGGGAGAGAAGTCTATTGCTTGGATCCCATGTGCAAGACTGCACCCATCCCAAAGCACTTCTAGGGATTTCTGAGGCTCTTCTGAGCAGTTTGAAAGCATCAAAAATATGATCATTCGGCTCAGGTCATGATCTCAGGGTCCTGGGATCAAGCCCCACATTGGACTCAGTGCTCAGCGGGGAGTCTGCTTCTCCTGCTCTCCCTGCTTGTGCTCTCTCTCTGTCAAATAAAGTAAAATCTTAAAAAAAGAGAGAGAGAGAGAGAGAGAGCAAGCATCAGAATGTTTGAGGGTCTATAGAGAAGAAACAACACAATGCAGATGACTACTGGATTCAGGAAAAAGTTAATGCCTATAGGAAAACTCAAGATTATAAGTGTTAGTAGCTCTCAGGGTGCAGAAAGAGCACATACTAAAGCAAATGGATGAAAATGAGAATGACAAGTCCAGAAAATTTCAAGATAACCAATGTGAGTAGAACAGAGCAGAAGACGCTGTGGGAAGACATTTATATTGTCATCACTGTTGTTACAACCACTGTTTGGTAACAAGGTTATGTTTGGACTTCCAGCAATGTCAACAGTATCTCCAATGCAGAGTTGTGTAGATTTATACTGCCAACATGGCTCAGTCTAACTTTGCCAGTGCTCTTCCCTTTCCTATGTATTGAGAGGGCTGTGTCACAGTTTCTCCAATGTCCATTCCAACCCTCTTACGTGATGATCCACAAGATGGTAAATAATCCTGAAAAATACCATAGGCAGTGAAAAATAGCTACTCCAACTTATAATGAACCTGCCCATAATGCTGACAGTGGAAACACTCTTTTAGATGCAATTGAAATTTTCTTCTTGATTGAATGCCATGTGTTAAGACAATTTTTCAACTGTTTTAACTTCTAAAAAAAGTTTATCTTCAGCAGTTTGGGAGATACATATATGTGCAGTAAGCAATTATATTGCATTTATTTATTTATTTATTTATCTATTTATTTATTTATATAGAGAGAGTGCATGTGCATGTGAATGGGGGGAGGGGCAGAGAGAGAGGGAGAGAGAGAATTTCAAGCAGGCTCCTCACTCATCAGGGAACCTGTTGCAGCCCCACAACACTGAGATCATGACCTGAACCAAAATCAAGTTGGAGGCTTAACCAACTGAGCCACCCAGGTGCCCCAATCACGTTGCTTTTAGGTCTTTAACTGAAAAACAACTCCTAAAAATCTAAACTGATTTTATTCAAATTCTTATGGAGAGTGATTCAGGTATCAGGACAAATCCAATCCCTACACAAAAGAGCAAAGCAGAGTGAGTTATTTTCAGGAAGTCATGAGTAGGTAAAAAGAGAGGTAAAGTGAAACCTGGGAGCATACATGAACAGGGTGTTCTGGCAAATATTCTCTTGTATAACATGTATCTCCTTGTATAAGGATTCAAAAATGGTGCAGGGAACATGATAGCTATCCCCTGAGCACAATTAGAATAAAATCCATGTTGATTTGATACAGAGAACATTTTTTTAGATTATATGTTTCAATAAAAATGAGACATTTGTGAAAAAGATACACCCCACCCATCTCTTTTAGGGAAATATGTAAACCAAAAAATGGCTATACGCTTGCAGAACACCTAACTGAAGGAATCAGTAGAACTATTGGACAAAATTACCCTCAGTGGCAGAATCGTTGCTTTGTGATCACCAAATCATTTAATTTTCTAACCTAGATACACAAAAAGACAACAGCTTCTAATCCTCTTGTGGGGGGATATGAGTAAGTCTCGTTGTAGCCATTAAATGCAATGGAAGATGTCTGCCATTTCCAGGCCTGCCTCCTCAGTTGTTACACGAGCTTCTCTATATGCTCATCCCCTACCCCTGTCCACACGGCAGGATGCAGGAGACTCTGAGATGGCCAAGCCACATGACAGAAAAGGCCTTGACTACCAACTGAAGGAAAGCTGCAGAGGAGATGTGCCCAACCAAGTATATCCACATCAAACTGTGCCTGAGAAACAAATTAATCTTTGTTATACTGAAACAAGCCAGTTAGATCCAGGTATTATTTGTTATAGCAGCTAGTATTATTTTACTTAACAAATAGATTCCACCATTTTGTAAAGTTGCAACATACTTTCAAAATGTTTAGACACAATCACCAAAAGACAAGCTAATAAAGTACATTATAGAAATTAGCCCTAGAACTATGCATTATCTGGGTTTTATTTTCCTCTCTTTCTTAGGGTTTGACATTTTCTCTGTTGACTTTCTATAATTGTCTACACGGATGTACCTACATCCAATAGTTAATTTTAAACTCTATTCATCTCTCTCTTTTATTTGGAATTAATACTGATTTGAAGTAGTTCTTTTTATCTTATTGGTTATGGGCTGGAATTTTGTTTTTCATTCTTTATTTAAAAAGCAGACAAGATAATCTGTTTTTCTGACTTCAGTTTTACTTGGATACTGCTATTATGTGGTTTGCCAATGAGTCTTTGCATTTATTTTCTAGATTTAAATAAAAGATTCTCAAAGCATTTTAAATAGCTTGACAACAATTCTCTCAAAATATTTTTCTAGTTATGCAATTCTAATAATGGCTTCAAGTTTGATATGCAAAATGCCTGATCCATTCATTCATTGTTGAACAAATACTTACGAATCCTACCATATGTTCCCTTAATTATTAGGAGTAGAGCAGTAAAAAAAGTAAGAGTTTGCCCCACAATCTTGAAATACATAGCTAAAGAATTTTCTGTAAAAGAATTTTTTGTTTGTTTGTTTCCATAGCGTTGATAGAGAGGGTGATGGAGAGGGAGGAGAAAGAGAAAAAAAAAATCTATATTCTTCTGAGCTCATGAACATGAAGGACAGTAATCTTAGGGTGACTCCATTTAATTACATCAAAATCATGAGGAAGCATGTACTGTTGGAATTCCCATTTTGCTTTTCCACTCTTGTTTGCTTCATTTGGCCTCTATTTTCTGTAGTTTCTGTCTGGGTGCCATCACTGGAAGGATTTAAAAAAATCAGCAGTGAGTGCACTTCTTCTCTGGTACCTCCTAATTTGGCATATTCTCTGGCAAAGCAATGTCCTTCTATAGCTATTGCTTAGAGAAGTCTGCTGGACCGCTGTTCCTCCTGGCCTCAGTTCTCACGGGGCTCTAGTAACAGAAATTCCTCCCCTTGATCCTTCAGCCCTAAGGATAGCAGCGAGTTCCTGCTTTGTCCAGTCTTTCAGTGGATTAATTCCTCCTGTGAGAGGTGGGTTGTTTTTTTGTTTTGTTTTTGTTTTTAATTCCAGTTAGTTAACATACAGTGTTGTATTAGTTTCAGGTGTACAATATAGTGATTCAACACTTCCATAGCATCAAGCAGCGCTCACCACAAGTACACTCCTTAATCCCCATCACCCATTTCTCTCATCCCTCCACCCACGTCCTCTCTGGTAACCAACAGTTTGTTCTCTGTAAGTAAGAGTCTGTCTCTTTCTCTTTCTTATGGAATATTACTCACTCATAACAAAGAATGGAATCCTGCCATTTGCAATGAGATGGGTGGAGCTAGAGAGCATTACGCTAAGCAAAATAAAACAGAGAAAGTTAGATACCATATAATTTCACTCACAGGTGGAATTTAAGAGAGATTTTTTTTATTTGTTGGTTTGTTTGGTTGGTTGGTTGGTTTTCACCCCTCCTCCTTTACCTTACCCACATCTCTGGGTAAGGAGAGAAATAAGATGGAGGAATATGTGTGGTATCAGAAGTTGTGAGCTTTTTTCTAAAGACCTCTGAACATGAAGGTGCACATGACTAGGGGTGGGTAAACAGCAGTGTCAGTAAAACACAAAAGATAGTATAATTAAATTTCATAGGCCTGGAGTGAAGGGCATTCAAATGAGGCTGGAGGCGCAATGACTTGTATGGTTTCCCAGACTGGTGGTCTGGGAAAGTCTTTTAATTACATTGCCATCTAATTCATGTTAGAAGATTTGTGAAATATTAAGCAAATAATGAATAACCCATTTAGCAGATTAAAGTTGATACCATTCCAAGTCCTCTTGCTAATACGGGCAGGGTCAGAACAAAAACAAAACTTAGAGGAGTCATTTTCATTCTAATTACATTCATCTTCCAGTTTAAAATTAATAGAAATTTTTTGCCTAATAAATGTTTTCTCAATTTAATGAAAAAATATAAAATTTATAGTTTGAGGAATTTTTAAAACTTTTAACAATTTTTACCTAATTGTTGTTTGTTGGTATTAAGGAAAACTTAAATTGACAAGCTTTTCAATATGTGAAAATCAATGTCAAATTAATTTTGATTTGATATGCATACAGAGGAGTCTAAATTTCAGAAGTGTGTGTGTACATATATTTCTTAATTGTGAATAGTTTTAAGTATTCACAAAAATAGGGAGGAGTATATTAATCCATCTCTATATAACTATCAGCTGGATCTAGAAATTATCAACATTTTGGTATATTTGCTTCTTAATCTCCTATCTTATTTTATTTCTTTATTTTACATGTTGTATTATTAAGGAAAATAACCAGATATCATGTGATATGTGCTGTCACAAATCTCATGTATTATCACAAACCTTTAAGGTTTCTGAACATTTTCTTACATAACATCTAAGAAATTTACAATGATTATTTGTTCTTTTCTAATAGCCAGGCTATATTGAAATTTTCCCAAAAGTCTAAAATGTGTTTTTATTTTTTTACAGTTAGGATCCAAACAGTTTCTACTTAGTGCATTTTAAAAAATAAATATTTATGTTAAAAATTTAATATAATTTCCTCTCCCAACTTTTTAACATATATATATATATGTTTTTAATCACTGAGTTACTTTTTGAAAAAACTAGATCTTATCTAATGGACTGTTCCTTATTCTATATTGATATGTTTGTTATTTCAAAGTGATATTTAACTTAGCTCTCTGTCCTCTGTTTTTCTTGTAAAAAAAGAAATTAGTTCTAAATTGCTAATTTGATTCAAGTTTAACATTTTTAGCAAGAATACTTCATGTCCTGTGCTATATACAAACATCAGCAGTCATAAAATTTTTTGCTATCCCATTTTTAGTTAAGTTATAATTCGTTAGTGGTCTCAGAATCTCAGAAGGAGACTGAAATATGTCTCCATTGAGAAAATAGGTATTTTTATTTTTAATAAATATTTCCTCTAATGGTTTCATCTATTGATATCTGTTGCCTGGGAGGCAAAATGGCAATAAGGTGATTTTTCTCACTTTATAATTCCTTCTGTTTTTATTACCAGTAATTGTTATATAAAGAACCCACTTTCATCAACCAGAGTTATTTCACTGAAATTTGCATTTATCAAAGAAAAGTGTGATAAATGTTTAATATTTTCTCTTTAATGGCCAATTTTCTGAATTAATAGAGTCTATTTTATCTTCAGTGATAAGCATACATAGCAAGATTTGATTTGTGAATATCTTGTTAGGAATTTTTGTGTATATATTCATGGAAGATATGGTCTATAACTGTGTGTGTGTGTGTGTGTGTGTGTAGTTTCTTTGTCAAGTTTTGGTGTTAAGGCTTATTCTTGCCTCATAAGACAAGATGCAAAGCACTCTCTTCTCCATTATTTTCTATAAGAGTTTGTGTAAGATTTTTTTTAAATTTTAGTACTTAAAAGTAATCACTAATGAAACCATGGACCTAGGTTTTTTATGTGAGATGCTTTTAAACAAAAAAAAATCAATTTTCAAAATTTGGCATTCTTAAGTATCTTCATTATTTAAGTTCTACATCACTTCTTTCTACTTCTATCTTCATTAATTTCTCTGTTCCACTTACTTTGTATTTACTTTGCTCATCTTTATGTAGACTCTTAGAGAGGAATCTTAGGATTAACATTTATACAGTTTGTTTTTCATAATATTGCCATAAAACCTGTATTTTTTCCACTGGACACTGATTTATTTACACTCTCTAAGTTTTGATATTTTAGTTTTAGTATCACTGAATTTAAAAAATTTTTAAATTTCTGTTGTGATCTCTTGTTTGATACATGATATACTTACAAACATTAAATTGCCAAATATTTGGGGGCTTCTATATTCTCCTTTAAAAACTTACTTTTGGTTATTTCAGTATTGTTTTAGAATATCATTTTAGTTTATCAGTTTTCTTTTTGGTTATAACTCTTTGCATTTAAGTGGCTGGCCACATCATCAGGGATAATATTTAAACACTACAGGTAAAGTATAAAAGCCATGCAATAAAAAGGTGGATTTACCACCCTCCCTCTCCTTTATACCAAACTTGTCATATAAATTACACTGACATACAATATAAATCCACAAGACGATGTTATTCTTTTGGTTTCAACTTTGTATTTTGAAAAGATTGATAAAAAACCCCTTTATGTTGACCCGCCACCTATTTACCTTTCACGGGACTCTGATTTCTTCTGACAATTTGCAGTTCCCTTTGGTATCATTCTCTTCAGGCTGAAAAACTTCCTTTAGTATTTTAAATAGTGTAGATCTGCTTATGGCTAATTTCCTCTTTTTCATTTATTGGTTATGTCTTTATTTTGCCTTTATTATTAAAGAATATTGACTTTTTTTTTTCATTGAGAGAATTTTTCCTTGCACCATTTTAGACTGTGATTTCAATCTCTCCAGCTTCTTTCCTGATGAGAAGTCATAACCATTCACACCACTGCTCTCTATGGAAAGGTTCACTCGTCTCTCAATCCTTGTAAAATTTAACTCTCATCTTTAACAATATGACTATGTCATTCTTAGCTTTGAATTTAATTTCCTTAGGCTTCATTAAACTTTTTGAATATTTAAATTATATACTTTACTAAACTGGGGAAATTTGGGAGCATTAGTTCTTCCAAAAAAAAGAAATGTTCTTACCCATTCTTACCTCCTTTCTTTCTGGGACTCCAATTACATGTCTGTTAGACTTTTGATATTGTTCCACACATCACTGAGACTTAAAAATATTACATTTATTCCCAGTTCTTCTGATTGGGTAATTTCTATTGACTTATCTTCAAATTTGCAAATTTTTTCTTCTTTCATTTTCCATCTGTTGATAACCTCATGTATGTTTTTTCTTTCTACAAAATTTTCAGATGTAGCACTTCTTATTTTTAGAAATTCCATTTAAGTTTTTTTTTATAGTTTTCATTTTTCTGCTAAATTACTTGTCAATTCACCATGATACTATTTTGAGAAGAGTTATAATAGCTGATTTAAAATCATCTACTAATTCCTTCTTCTGAGTCATTTCTGGGTTCATCTTTATTCCTTGTCTTGTCACTTACATATGGGTCATGTTCTTTTTTTTTTTCCTAATATATCTAATAATTTGGAAAATTTAAAATTATGTCCTGGACTTTGTGAATGACACACTTTAGATTTTCTTATGTTCCTTTCAACAGTATTATTTTGGTTTGGTTTTGTTTCCTTCCTTAGCAGACAGTTAACTTGGCTGAACTGAAATCCTAATGTCTTCACTACTATAATGAGCGGTAGCTGAAATATTTATTTTAACCTTAGCTGGGATGCTTAGAATCTGCCAAACACATGAGTGGCTGTGAGAGTCAGCCGAAGATTTGGGCAGAGGTTGCTCAGAATTCATAACATCGTCTCTCTAGCTTTCTCATTTCTGCAATATTTCCACATACTTTCCAGCTGTTGTGGTTGCCTAGAACTCTGCCCTCAGACTTTTTTAAAAAGGAAGACTTTACATTTCTAAGTTCTGGCTATCCCGCATGTCCTCAGTAGACACTACATTCCGTCCAAAAGTTCTAAAAATAATTGTCCCTCTTTCCAAGTTCAGGGCCTCCTCTTGATTCTGCCAGTTTTGGTTACTCCTCAGCGCCTTTGTTTAGTTGTTATTTTATGTTTTGAGAGCGTATAGTTATCTGCTTGATAATTAATCCATTAGAAGATACTCCACATTACCAGATATGAAACCTCTCTCTCTCTATGTAGTTTTAATTTGCATTTTCTTAATATTCCCAAAACAAAAACAAAACAGTTTTTTATGTTCAACAGTAAATTAATTTATTCTTCTGTGAACTATCTTTTCCTATATTGCCCATTTTTCAATCTGGTGTTTAGCCTTCTTTTTCATTTTTGGAGCTATTTACATATTAGTGAAGCAATCCTGAAGTTATTAAATCTTATTTTTAATTTTTGCTTGTTGTAGGACTTTGAGTCATAGGCATTTAACAAACGTAAATTAAATGAATGAATGCAGAAGTAAATATATTGATCCAATGAATAGTACAGATTTTTAAGTTAACAGAAATATCTTAGAAAGCTTCATGGGGAAGTCAGTAGACCTTTAGACTTAGTAGACATTTTTAATCCTGACAGTAAAATTCAACACAATTTATTGTTGAACTGGAATTCTGGTTTTCTGCATAAATATAACAGAATTACTATATCCAAGACTTGACATGGTTGTAAATTGAAATTGAGGCTTTGACTTTCTACTTGACCATGAATACACTGCTTATCATTTTTCTTGTATGTGTTTGCGTCTCATATTCTGATTTCTTAGAGTGGAGATCTTGTAGGAAAAAAACCTAATTTATGTCCATAATAATAAGTCCACAATATGAAACAAAATATACACTTAGCAAGAATTTAACTAGTGGAGACTTTGTCCTTTCTTTTAGGTTTGTTTTCATAATCATGCTTTATCATTTATAATGACCTGCCAATTACATATGGAAATTAACTGGAGCAGACATTAAGGGATTTCTATATTAGCATCGCAACGACAATGTTATGATTTTATGAGATGGATGTGATTCATGCAAACTATTAACAAGAGGCTCATACCTGGGGCTGTTCTTTATTTTTATAAACTCTATATATCTGCTTTTTCAAAAGAAATTTATAAATAGAGCTTTAAATCTTTTTTTAAAATTTTTTTATTGTTATGTTAATCTCCATACATTACATCATCCGTTTTAGATGTAGTGTTCCATGATTCATTGTTTGTGCATAACACCCAGTAATAGAGCTTTAAATCTTATATAGAAGTTTGGAAACTGCCTATTTTTGTCTTTTATAAGGCCACACTCCTGCTGCCACAATTAGGCTGTTAAACAACCTTAAATATGGTGTTCTGGTTACTAGTCATAAGCTGTACATTGAATATATTCCCTCTACTCAGTCCTAATATGGCAACCCATAGTGCTACTATGTCAACCCATAGTGCAATGGACCTCTTTGACTATAACTTTGCCACTTCTTTCTTTCAGTCTCTGAAGGAGTTATCGACGAAGCTGCATGCCACCTCTCTCCCTTAGCTAGAACTGACCCCAGTTAGCTAAGCCACACTTTAAAATGTCTCTTTCTCAACTCACTCTAAACCTGCTAGAAGAACCCATCTAATTGAGTCTATTTACTTCATTTTATTGGTAAATAAATATAGGACTTCTCTTGTGAACAGAATATATTGAGATCAAACAGCCAATGTGGGACTTGATTCCAGCTGTATTTCCTCGTAATTGAGGATATTTACATGGTAGAGATTTGCAACTTAGTTTTATTAGGTCTGATTGCCAAAAAGGTATACTCTAACTTCTAAGCTTATTCACATCCTTAAGGAGCTTAGAATGTGAATAAAAAAATAATAAGACTCACAGAAAAATAACTAATAAAATGCTGAGTATCTATGTTTCTTAAAGCAGCAGTTTCCACCTATGTTCTAAGGGAAGTATTAAATTTAATTTTTCTCAAATATATCACAAAACTTGACAAATATATAACTTAATTTTCTCTTTCTAAAAGTGGGCAATTTCTGTGTTGTGCTGAAAAAATTCAGATGACTTATGGAGGTTAGTTTGTTTTTAACTGTCATGTAGACAAGGTGACAACTTGCTGTTAAAAGTAAGAGATCTAGTGTAACGTCTAACCAGACCCAAGGAGTGATCTGTGTTTGTTTCAAGTTTTTATTTAAATTCTAGTTAGTTAATATATAGTGTAATATTAGTTTCAGAAGTAGAATTTAGTGATGCATCACTTACATATAACACCCAGTGCTCATCACAAGTACCCTCCTTAATACCCATCACCCATTTAGCACATCCCCCACCCATGGTTTGTGTTTATAAAAGGGAGTATTATCAAGGCAGTAAAGGGTCTGTTCAAAGATCAGGCAACACCTTGAAGTTAAGTATCAAATAATATGTGTGTGTTACTGTGTATGAGAGAATTATAGATACTAAGGGACATTTTTTATTTGGTAGTAATTACATTTTTAACAACTTTATTGAGATACTTTTGACATATAAAAATTGTATATATTTGAAGTGTATAACTTGATGTTTTGATATATGTATACATTGTGAAAAGGGCACCACAATCAAGGGAAATAACACATCAACACTCTACATAGTTACCATTTGTGTGTGTGAGTTGAGCAGATTCAAATTAAAATCTATCCTCTTAAACAAATTTCAAGTATAAAATACAATAATGCTAACTATTACCACCATGCTATAAATTAGATCTCTAGAATTCATTTATCTTGTATAACTAAAACTTTGTACCGTTTGACCAACATCTCATTTCCTTTTCCCTACCCTCCCTGCCACCCCTGGCAACTAGCATTCTACTCTTTGCTTCTATGAGTTTGAGTATTTTAAATTTCACATATGAGTGAGATCATGCAGTATTTGTCTTGAGTGGCTGGCAAATTTCTCCTACTATAATGTCCTCCAGGTTCATCCATGTTTATGCAAATGACAAGGTTTCTTTCTTTTTTTTTTTTTTTTAAGCAAATGTATTATTTTCATTTATTTTCTTTTGAGAGGTTAAGTAACTTTTTCTCTTTTCTTTTCTTCTCTTTATCTTTCCTTTCTTTTTTTTTTTCCATCATGAGAAATATACTCTTTAATCCCCATCGCCTATTTCACCCACCCACCCCCAACTCCCCCCCTGATAACCAAGAGTTTGTTGTCTACAGTTAAGAGTCTGCTTTTTGGTTTCTTGTTCTCTCTCTTTTTCCTTTGCTCGTTTATTTTGTTTCTTAAATTCCACATATGAGTGAGATCATATGGTGTTTGTCTTTCTCTGACTTATTTCACTTGGCATTATACTCTCTAGTTCCAACCACATTGTTGCAAATGGCAAGATTTCCTTTTTTTTTAAGGATGAATATATAACTATAATTATATATATATACGCATATATATATATTTCCCATATCTTGGCTACTGTGAATAATTCTACAATTAACACAAGAGTTTGAGATGCATATTTAATTTCCTTTAGATATATATACCCAGAAGTAGGATTGCTGGATCACGTAGCAGTTCTAATTTTAAGTTTTTGAGGAACCTCCATACTGTTTTCTATAATGGCTTTACCAATTTATACTCCACCAGCTGTGTACAAGATTTCCCTTTTTTACACCCTCACCAATATTTTTATCACTTTTCTTTTTGATAATAGACATTCCAACAGGTGCGATGTGATAGATAATTTTTGTTTTCATTTACATTTCCTTGATGATTAGTGATGTTGAGCAACTTTTCATGTACTTGTTGGCCATTTGTATGTCTTTTGGAAAAAATGTCTATTTAGGCCTTTTGCCCATTTAATTGGTTGTTTGTTTCTTTTACAGTTAAGCTGTATGAGTTCCTTATATATTTTGGATATTACTCCTTATCAGGTATATGGTGTGCAAATATTTCCTTCCATCATGAAGGATGCTTTCTCACTCTATTGGTATTTCCTTTGTTATGCATAAGCTTTTTAGTTTGATGCAATCCCACTTGCCTAGTTTTGCTTTTGTTGCCTGTGCTTTTATTTTAATGACAAAAAATTATTGTCAAGATCAATGTCAAAATTCTTTTCCCTATGTTTTTTCTAGTAGTTTTACATTTAAATACATTTAAATATTGAATCCATTTTGAATTGGTTTTTATAGTATGGTGTCATATAAGAGTCCAATGTAATTATTCTGCAAGTGACTATCCACATCCCTCAACACTACTTATTGAAAAAAATAAAACAAACAAACAAAAATATTTTTCCATGTTGTGTTCTTGGAACCCTTGATGAGGATCAGTTCTGTAAATGTGTGGATTTATTTCTAGAATGTCCATTATGTTCAATTGGTCTATGTGTCTGTTTCTATGCCAGTACCATGCTATTTTGGTTATTATAGCCTTGTAATATATTCTGAAATAAGAAAGAGTATTACCTCTAGGTTTATTCTTTTTACTCAAGATTGTTTTGGCTCTCTGTGGTCTTTTGTTTTTCCATATACTCTTAGGATTGCTTTTTCTATCTCTGTAAAGAATGTCATTGGGATTTTGATAGAGACTGCTTTGTATCTGCAGATCATTTGGGTAGTAGAGACATTTAAATATTAATTCTTCTAATCCATGATCACAGGATGTTTTCCCATTATCTGTGACTTCTTTAATTTCCTTCATCAATATTTTACAGTTTTTAGTGCATACGTCCTCAAACTCTCTGGTTAAGTTTTTTTTTTTTTTTTTTGTAAGTATCTCATTCTTCTGTAAATTGGATTGTTTTCTTAATTTCCTTTTTAGATAATTCATGTTTAGTGTACAGAAATGCTACCAAAAGATCACAACAAAAATAAATGAAGTAGAGGACAGAAAAACAATAGAAAAAACATAAAACTAATAGTTTCTTGAAAATATAAGCAACATTGACAAACCCTTAGCTAGACTAACAAAGAAAAAAGAGATGATACTCTAAATAAAATCAGAAATGAAAGTGAAGCATTACAACCAAAAACTCAGAAATAAAAAGGATCATAAGAGACTATTATAAACAACTATATACCAACAAACTGGATAAATTCTTAGAGGCATACTTCTTATCCAGGATGAGTCAAGGAGAAATAGAAAGTTTGAGTAGACCAATAACAAATAAAGAGATGAATTAATAATAAAAAACCTCCTAACCAAGAAAAGCTTAAACCAGATGACTTCACAAGTGAATTTTACCAATCATTAAAGACAAACTAATAATAAATACACCTTATACTCTTCCAAGAAATAGAAAAGGGGATACTTCCAAAATCATTCTATAAGGTTAGCATCACCCTGATATCAAAGCCACACAAAAATATCACAAGAAAAAAATACTACAAGCCAATATCCCTAACTAACAGAGATACAAAAATCTACAATAAAATACTAGAAACCAAATCCAATAGCACATAAAATAATTATATATAACAGGTAAGTGAGATTTATCCCAGGGATGCACATATAGTTCAATGTATACAAATAAATCAATGTGATAGCATATTAGCGAAATGAAAGATTAAAAAACCACATGATCATCTCAATAGAAGCAGAAAAAGCATTTGAGGAAGTTCAGCATCGAAACATGATAAAAACTCTCAATAAAATAAGTATACAAGGAACTTATCTTAATATAATTAAGGTCATTCATTAAAAGCACACAGCTAATATTATAATTAATGGGGGAAAAACAGAAAACTCTTAAGATCTGGTATAAGGCAAACATGCTCACTCTCACCACTTCTATTCAACACAGTCCTGGAAGTTCTCTGTTTACACATGACATAATCATAGATGTAGAAAACCCTAAAGACTCAACAACAACAACAACAACAAAACCAGTTAGACTAAGGAAATGCAGTAATTACATTTTAAATATTGATAATTTGATTCCTGTAATCACCTTAAAAGTGTTACCAACAATTGTAAAGTCTTACTGTGTGCCACAAACAAACTTCTGGGAACAATTATTATTCAAAACTAGCTTACTTCTGGGAAAATCTAGCATAATTCCCCATGTGCTTTGATTGTTAGAGGTGAGTGAGCATGAAACCATGCAGAGATGTTATAGAATGGAATGTCAAAAGAGGGACAGATCAGCATGAACAAAGCATAGATGGAGAAAACTCAAGTTTGGATGTGTCAAAGACAGATTATACAACAGCAGGTGCAGATGGTGTAGTCTTTGATATGGTGTCCTACCTGGGAGTTTGGACTTTGGAAGTTAATCTTGATGGTAATGGAAATCCTCAGAGAGTTAGAACAGATAAGTTAGTTATATGTGTAAGTCCAGTTTGTCCAACACCATTTATTGAAAATACTATCTTTGCTCTATCATATTCTTTTTGCTCTTTTACCAATGATTAGTTGACTACATTCATGTGGGTCTACTTCTGGGCTCTCTATTCAGTTACACTGATCTATGTGTCTATTTTTTCACTGATACCTCACTGTCTTGACTGCTATAGCTTTCTAGTAAATCTTGATGTCCAGTAGTATTAGTCTTCCATCTTCTTTCTTCTCCTTCAATATTGTGTTGGCTATTCTGGGTCTTTTGCCTCTCCATATAAATTTTAGAATCAATCTGTTGATATCCACAAAATGATTTGCTGGGAGACTTTGATTAGCATCACATTGAATCTATAGATCAATTTGGGAAGAAATGACATCTTGAATATTAAGTCTTCCTATCTATGAACATGGAATGTCTCTCTATTTATTTAGTTCTTATTTGATTTTGTTTTCAGGGTTTTGTAGTTTTCCTCATATAGATCTTATATGTAGTTTGTTAGATTTACACATAAACATTTCATTTTGTGTGGTGCTAATATAAATGGTGTGTTTTTAATTTTTAATTTCAAATTCCACTTGTTCATCGCTAGTACATAAGGAAGTAATTGAATTTTGTATATTAACTTTGTATCATGCAACCCTGCCATAATCCTTATTGTTTCTAGAGGGTTTTGTTTGTTTGTTTGTTTTTTGCTTTTTAGCAAAGCTAGTTTTACTTCTTCTTTCCCAACTTGTATACCTTTTACTCCCTTTTCTTGTCATATTGCATTCACTCAGATTTTCCACCACAATGTTGAAAAGGAGTGGTGAGAGGGGCACTGCTGTCTAGTTCCTGACAGTAGTTGGAAAGCTTCAAGTTTCTCACTATTAAGTGTGATACTAGCTGCAGGATTTTTGTAGATATTCTTTATCAAGTTGAGGAAGTTCCCCTCTAACCTGGTTAGATTTTGAAGCTATGATAATAGTAAATTTAATATTTTGAGGAGTTGTATGATAGGGTTGGTTAAAAAGGACACAATGATTCTGATTTTGGATATACTGATTTATAAATATCTGCCAAATATAATGAAGTCTCTACCATGATGTCGGATTTGTTAATTTGGAGTTCAACAGAAAATTTGGAGCTAAGTACTATAAACCTGAGAGGTTTGCTAACAATTAAAAAAAAACAAACAAACAAAACTGTTTCCCAGTCTTGCCTAGAGAGAAGCTTGACAAAAAGGGCTTGCCTACTTGTAAGGTTAAAATTCACAGACTCTTTAAAGCCTATTTGCTCTAGACACTTCTAAACAGATTTCAATAGATTATTTCCTATCTATGCAGGAGTCTAAATGTAAACAAAATACTTCCCCTAAATAATCTTTCATAGGAAATGAAAAACAACCATAAATCATGATTCACAGAAATGTTCACTTTCTTAGAATGATACTAATCTAATGACTTTTTGTGTGTGTATATGTATATCAGAGATAGGGCATGGGAATGATGGATCATGAAAACTAGTAATTTACTTTGGATAGGCACATTTCCTTCCAACCACTGTCATGGAAATGATGTACTTGTTTCATAACTAGTATCCTAATTGTCAAAAAAAAAAAAAAAAAAAAAAAAAAAGACAGCAAGAGACATAAGGCAAGGTTATTAGACCATAAAGTAAACAAGAAAATAAGAGACACATTAGAAACATTTAAAAGCAACAAATCAACTTGCTAATTAGAAACCTTGGCTACTACATTGTAAAGTCACAGAAACAAACAAGAAGCCATTCAACAAAACAATTGGGTATTTTTGTGAATTATAATAATTTATCTGTAACCTGTTTCTCTGAACAAAGGCAATCATTTTCTCCTTGTTCATGATAAACAACATGAAACAAAAAAGGAGAGTTCTCTTAAGAATGATGATTGGGATTTAGGATTGGAGAGTACAGAGGGGAGCACAACATATTAAATAATTGGTCTCCATCTGTTTGTGGAAATGAGGAAAGAGGACAAAGCGTATGTGCCCAAGTGACTTTGCCCAGGATGATGGAGAGAAGATTATATGAAACAGGGAAATCTAAAAGACAATGGAGGCTTTGGAGGATATGGTATCAGATATTTGTTTAAAAAACAGCTTTAATTCAAACTAGAGAACAAAGTTGCTATTTCTCAAAATCTCAGCTAAGGCCTGAATTACAGCTAATTAATCCTTTTCAGGTAAAGAACATTTTGATAGAACTGCTGCTCAAGCCCAACCAATAGTCTAAGATCAAAGCCCTGGCCTTAATTCACTGCAATTTGGGCTATGACTATGGAAACATTACAAATGTGCATCTCCCTGCACACGTTGATTCATTTCTTCTTGTTTTATTTATCCTTATTTATTTTGGGTAAATAAAAACCAAGAGCACTCTTCCTCACATCAGGGTCATTGAACTCACTGTACCATCATTTCTAAAGTGTCTACAAATGCCAAAGAGCATCAAAACCACTTTCTTAATTAAAAGAATATAGAACTTCCTAAAATAGAAAAGAACCTAAAATTACTAGCCAGGAGCAACTGCTGTTTATAAAAGTTACCAAAGAAATGAGTGGAAATTAGTAAGGGATATGAGAAGGCAAACATGGGAGAGGGACAGATAGGGTGAGGTAGCAGTGGTCACTGGTAATGGATGGAGAGGCACACAATAGAACAAGCAAGTGAGAGGGGAGGCAGACTAGTAAACCAATTATGTAGAAACATGGAGAAGCACTTCCCCTCGCAGCTGATCCACCTTATCCAACTTTCTAATATATTCAGTTTTCCAGACAAATTGTTAGAGATTATGATCAAGCTGAATACCGGTGTTAACTAATTCATTGATTCATTCAAGTTTTTGAAAACCTATTAGGGAAAACCTACCAGAATATATATACACCTATAACACACACACATACACACACACACACATTCTCTCTGTCTCTTCCTGTCCTCAGAGAGCTTCCTCTATCAAAGGAAAAACTTGAAAATGGATGGTTTGGGGTAATAAATACTTACCACAATGGTAAATGACAATGGTAAATACACCAGAAACCAGGGAGCAGGGCAAGTGCTCCAGTTCCAAGTGATGTAAGTAAAGAGAAGAGCAGACCTTAAGGGATGTACATGGGGATGGGGAAGGGCATAAAGTACATCAACCAGAAGGACGTGCAACTATGGGTAAGGATAATACCTATTTTGAATCTATGAAAGAGAGGAAAGAAAGGGGAAAAGCACTTGAAGATGAACTGGACTATATTTGGGAGGGTAGTGGACATTGTGAGAAAAATAAGTGGATGGAGAATTGGCAGGGAAAAATTGGTAGAAATATGCAATTTTTATTATTGTTTTTTTTCTTTAGTCTAACTGGATTTTACTTAACTTGGTACTTTAGCCATTCAATTGATATGAGACAAGAATAATTGTAAAATTACCAAAAAATAGGTGCATGATCTACTCTAGTGCTGTTATAAAGATCTTGCATCTATTAACTTATTTTAATCATTGCCCCTCCATGAGATAAGTATACTCTAATTATTTTCATTTTATAAATGTATCATCACAGGATTTGAGTCCTTGTTTGTTCCATCTCTATTGGTTATAGCCTTTCATTAGTAAGTTGCTATTGAATATAAGAGTATTAAGGAAAGGGGTTCCTGAGTGGCTCAGTCGGTTAAGCTTCTGCCTTGGGCTCAGGTCATGATCCCAGAGTCTTGGGATCAAGCCCTGCATCGGGTTCCCTGCTCAGCGGGGAGCCTGCTTCTCCCTTCCCCTCTGCCCCTCCCCCTGCTTGTGCTTGCTCTCTGTCTTTTTCTCTCTGACAAATAAATAAATAAAAACTTTAAAAAAAAGAGTATTAAGGAAAAACCCTAAAATCCCCTAGATTCTAGATTACAACTAATATTCCTTTGATAATCAGAGTCAATTATGCTAGCTAATATATCCATTTCTTTTCTCAGTAACACAAGAATGCAAGTGGCCAGGGGAAATTACCAACCTTCATATAAGTTACTTGCAACTCATCAAACTCAAGGTTGTAAAGGAGGGATATTAAAATTGTAGAAGGTAGTTATTAATATATATACTAGTGAAAGAGACCCTTCATACAGAGTCTTGCTTCTTGGTCCATGTATTTTGACCAAAAGGAAAATGGGAACATACGTTGGCTTATTCCGCATCCTGGAAGACAGATTTTATCTTAGGTGCTTACAGAGCATTTCAGTTTCTCAGCAAGCCAGATGGTTTTGCATGATGGGATACATGATAAGTCCAGTGGATCCTATGGGCATAAGTACACTGTCAAATATTGTTTGCTATAAAATTATTTCCTTACTAAGGAGCAATGTTGAGTGGAAGAACATCAGTGTGAATGACATTCCTTTAGTAATGAAGATGGCAAAAGATTTGAGGGCAGGAAAGGCAAATCCATATCCAGAATACATATCTATTCCTATTCTGTGATAGAAGGGGGACCAGTATAACCAACCTGTGCCCAGGTGGCTGGTTAGTCCACTCATGCTGCCTTATCCGGGGCTCAGGTTTAGCTTCTGCTCTTGGCAATTTGGACACTCCTTAGTTGCCAAATTGTAGAATCCATATATAGCATTCCCCTGTCTCAATGATCACTCATCTACAGATCCCTATAGCAGGTACCAGAGCACCTGATGTAAAAGGCTGTCTGCCCTTTGCAGAATGTGTCACCATTTCCACCTACTTAATTCATCTCTGCAGTTGAGCTGAACTTGCACATGAGCAAGAATATAATGCCCCCCACATCTATTCTGAGAGGTGCATAAATGTAGCTTTGCATCCTACCGCCTTACCATTAATGTTCTAATCTTGTTCTTTACAAGTTCCATCTTTCATAACATGCAGAGTAGACAACCTGACACACTGCTAGCAGTTCTGACACTCACTGAGAAGACTTTACTCACCACAGTTTTCTGGGCTACCCCTGAGTGTGATGTGCAGCAGATTATATTTTCCAAAAATGGAGATTAACTCATCTGGAGTTAATCCTCATTATTCTAGGATTCTATATTAGTTAATTAACCTACTTTGAAAAATGTATTTGTAATTCCAAAATGAATAGTTCCAGTGTTTTTGTGATCATTCGCAGGTATGCATAGAGTGGCAAAAATCTGAATTATCCAGCAGGCACCTTCCCAGATAAAATCAGACAGGGTAGCAAAAAATGTTGAATTATCCAGCATGCACCTTCCCAAATAAAATCGGACAAGGCATGCTATGCCTTCTTGTTTTAGCTCTCATACTGTAAAAAATTTCTTTTTTTGTGGTTTGTGTAGTGCCACGTTTTTCACACTTTTTGTGCTTTTCTTGGTAATTCTGTTGTTTTAAATGTGCCCCAAGCATAGTGCTGAAATGCTGTCTGTGTTTTCCTGTTCTGTACCTTACAAGGAAAAACATTTTTTAGATAAGCTTCATTCAGGCATGACTTATAGTGCTGTTGGCCATGAATTCAATTTTAGTGAATCAACAGTATTTGTTAAATAGGGTGTCTTTAAACATAAATTTGCATAAAGCAAGTTTATGTATTAATTATTATTTTTCTTTTTTAAAAATGTATTAATTGTTTGATGAAAATACGTGACCAGAGGCTTAGGAGAAACTAATTCTATTTTTCCCAGAAGCAATCGTTCAGTATTTGCTAATTCAGTGTCCAAGTCAACTGTATAGGACATAACTATTGCAAATAAGGGGAATTGACGCTGTGTGCGTGTGTATATATATTTCTTCATGTTTTTCAATTTTCTTACAATGGACCTGACACCATTTTCAAGAGGTGAGGTATCTGTTTCCTTCTTTGAAAACTGGGTGGGGGCTTGTGAATTGTTTGACCAAGAGAAAATGGTGAAAATGATGTTCTGTAGTATCTGGGGCTAGATCACCAAAAGAGGGCAATTTCTATCTGCCTTTCTTAGACATGCCCTTTGGAGACCTGAGGCATCCTATGAGAAGCCGATGCAGGAGAAACCATGAGAAGCAGCCACATAATGTGATAAAAGGTTAGGGGATGCCATCTGTTTTAGTCCACTGATTTTGAAGCAACAGCCAGTCCCAACCACAAGGCATGTTGCTGACCGAGTCTTGCTCGGACCCCAGCCCCAGTCAGACTCTGAAACAATGGGAAGACTCTGACTGGCAACCGCCTAGCTGAGCTCTGTCCACTGCCAGAATTACGGCAGGTAATAATAACAGAAGTGGTTGTTTTATTTATTTTTTTGGTAAGATTGATTGATTGATTGATTGATTGATTTAAGAGAGTGTGTGAACTGGGGTGGGGAGGGACAACAGGAGGTGGGAAGGGCAGAGGGAGAGGAAGAGAGAATCCCAAACAGACTCCCCACTGACTGCAGAACCCCACCAGTACTCAATCTCAAGACCCCTGAGATCATGACCCCAGCCAAAACCAAGAGTTGGCTGCTTAACTAACTGAACCACCCAGGTGCCCAGAAGTGGTTATTTTAAGCTACTATATTTTGAGATAATTTGTTCACAGACATCATCATCAAAGCAGACTGGATGCAGTATGCTCACTTTCAGCTAGTATTGAATTAATAGAAAGGCCCACCTTTAAGACTCCTTAAGGGTCCTCATGTGGAGGTTGAAGGAGAATAGTGCAGTAGGAAGATTAAGGACTAGAGGAATGTGAGCCCTCTGCTAGTGTCATTTACTCAACCAAATCCTTTCCCATTTATGGATGAATGCTACTGTATATACCCAACTTCATGATTTTTTAAATCAGATAACACTGAGCTCATGCTGGGCAGCTCAGCAAGCATAGTCTCTTGGTGCTCCATGGTTAAGCAGTCCACTTCCACTTCCACCAGAGTCTGGTAGGCCAAAGGAAGGCAAATATACAGGAAACATAGTTTTTAACTCCAAAACCATAGTTTAGGCTGTCATTACTATTTTAGTCTTAGTAGAGGCACTCTAGAGCATCCCTATCTGATTCATCACTTAAAGTACCATTGAAACTGCTGGATCATAAGGCCCATGTGTCAGGGCATCTAGCATCAAATAATGAGCATGGATAATAGCCCTCAAATCTGTTAGACTTATGGGTAATTCCATGGGAAATGGTATATTGGTTCTTCAAAAAATTAAAAGTAGAATTACCATATGATCCAGGAATCCCACTTCTGAATATACACACAAAAAAACTGAAAGCAGGATCTTGAAGAGATGTCTGTGCACCTATGCTCATCACAGCATTATTTATAATAACTGAAAGGTAGAGGCAACCCAAGTGGTCACTGATGGATGAGTGGATAAAAAAAAAATACGTGATGTGTAGATGCAATGGCATATTATGTGGTCTTGGTGAGGAAGGACATTCTGACACACACCACCACAAGGATGGCTTGAGGACATTCTGCTAACGGAAATAAACAGGTCATAAAAAGACAATACAGTATGGTTCCAATTCTACGAAGGACCTAGAGGAGTAAAATGAATAGAGACTAAATGTAGAGTGGTGGGTGCCAGGGTTGGGAGGACAGAGGAATGGGGAGGTGTTGTTTAATGGGTGCAGATTCAGTTTTGCAAGATGAAAACAGTTCTGGAGACTGAATGTGCAACAATATGAATGAACTACCACTGAATTATACCGCTAAAAATGTCTAGGATGGTAAGTTGTATTTTCTGTGTATTAGAATTAGAAAAATGATCAATGGTTGCCAAGGGTTTGGGGGAGGGAGGGACAGATGAATAAGTGGAGCACAAGAGATTTTTAGGGCAGCAAAACTATTCTGTCTGACACTGTAATGGTGGATGCATGGCATTATGTGTTTGTCAAAACCCACAGGACATTACAATCCAAAGAGTGAACCCTAATGTAAACTATGGACCTTAGTTAATAATAATGTATTAATACAGTTAATCAATTGTAGCAATTGTACCACATTAGTACAGGGCATTGATAAGAGAGGAAAGTAAGTATTAGTGTGGGGAAGTATGTGGGAACTTTCTGTATTTTATGCTCAATTTTTTCTCAAACTTAAACCTGCTCTAACTAAATAAAATCTGATAACTTAAAAAAAATTGTCAGGGACACTTGGTGGGGCAATCAGTGAGATGTCCAACTCTTGGTTTCCCTTTGGGTCTGATATCAGGGTCATGGGATTGAGCCCTGTGTCGGGCTCTGCACTCCGCACAGTCTGCTTGGGTTTTCTTTTCCCTCTACCTCTGCCCTTCCCCCTGTTTCTCATTTTCTCTCTCTCAAATAGATAAATAAAATCTTTAAAAAAATAGTCGGGTCTATTATTCCTTAAATGGATCAGAGTAGCACACATGCATGGCATAAGTTATCTCCAAAATCCAGATTCCCAAGGGTTATGACATTTTTTCCCATATTGGATGGGGCAGGGTACAACAACATACCATTTATTTTAGAGGCTATCTATATCCAAACCTGCCCAGACCACAAGGTCCCTAGAAACCTCATTAATGTATAAATACCACTGAAATTTCTCTGGCAAATGTTTCCTATTAAAGCACTAGGTTTTCCTATGTTCCCTTCTCTAATGCAAAATGTTATCTCTGTTATGTAACAGCATGATGTGCTGGGAAAAAGTAGTATGATTAAGTTATTGTATTATGCTAAGAAAGAGCACATTAAAATTGACATAATCCTGAAGTAACATAGTGAAGGAATATTGCTGTCCTTGCCAGGCAAAATTGGACTACTCCAAATTGAATCTATTAATTGGGAATGAGAAATAAATTATTTGATCTATCAATTAGTGGCTTCATATTTATTGTCAGAATCTGTTTGATCTGTCTGAGTAAAGAGGTCAACCCCAGAAAATATCCTGCAGTTAGTGTTAATACCTGATGAAGTTCACTATAATCTACAGTTATTTTTCAAAATCAATCTTGGAATGTAATTCAACATGTTAAGGAATCAAGATGGAGATTCTGCCAGGTGCTAAGTATTTCTAGTCCAACTGTACGTTGAAGAACTATGGGAATAACCACAGAATGGGTTCTTGGGCTCTCTGCACCCACTGTATGACTGACAGGCCAATTTTCCATTTATTGCCTGATCTCTGTAAGCTCTCATTCTGACCTACAGGTTCTTTAGATTCTGGTGGGTTAACTCAGAACTCCCAAAGGTCTAGGTATATCCCTTTCTCCAGTATACAGTAACCTTGTTAAATGGCTTCAGGTGCCTTGGCGAAAGCTTAGAGGAAGATCCACAGGATACATTTATGGCAGGAATAAATACAGCTGCTCTGAACATCATCTTCAAATGTATCTAGCCTCCTCTTCATTCAAGGGCCTCTGGCTCTGACTTGGCTGTGAGAATTAGACTTCAGGTCATACATTCTCACTTTAGCTTCTCAAAGCAGGTTTCTGCTCTTCAGACCTTTATATGCATCAAGTAACCCCTCAGTGAGCTGCACATCCATGCTGTTACTTTGGATAGAAGATCATTTAGTTATCATCACAGATTCCCATGGGTCAAAACACTCCGTCCTTGAAATCTTTATAGTAATGTGCCAAACTTATCTCTGATAGTTAAGTGTCACTGGCAACTGCACCCTGCTACTATGAGGTCTTATTACTCTCACTGAAATCAGAGAGCCCAATTCCTTTGTAGAATTTCACCCCACCATTTTCAGTCCATATAGGAGCATCACCACTGAGCTTTCAAGATGCTGGTATTTTTCTCAACCATAAATTTTTAATGGCTTGGTGAGGAGAATTTCCCATCGGCCCCCCCAGAGTTATTTTTAGAATGTGACTGAGTTTACCCAGACTACATCCCATCCAGTGTTCCTCTGATACTCACTTCAGGTGATTCCTTCCTCTACAGAATGGAAGAAAAGTTCTGGTATGTCACTCTTTTAGATTATAGACCACTGCTTATTTAGGCTCCCATTACTTCACCAAATAATTTATTACAAATGTTACTTGTCCTTCAGGGTAACACATACGATTTTAAATCTTGATTGAACACACCCATATTAGTAAAGTTTTTTCTCATATAATCTTACATTTTGTCCTTTTTGATCTTTTATAATTAGGATCTATCCCTACACATGCTTCCCAATTTCTTGGTGATAAAAGTTCACAATATTTTTGTAATTCCTTTATGTATATTTCCTTCCACCTAGAATAGACCTTGCAGTTGTTTCCTTGGACATACTGGAATTTTACTTTCATTATGGGTCTGAAAAAAAATGTGTTGAGGAAGAATTTTAAACAGAGTAGGCATTCCTTTATGAAGCACCTGGTTCAGGTGAAGTTTCTGCAAGGTTTTTAATAAAAGGGATGTCTGGTTTCCTCAGATTGGGAGGAGGGAATTCATTCTCTACAAAATTCTGCACTTGGCTGAAATTCTTCCAATGATAAAACTATGCTAAAATTGCATAAGATAATGGATAACTTTCTAGATGGTTTAGAAACTCTCTGGTACTCCAGCACTTCTTTAGGTAGGGAGTTGAAAGATTTAAGTTTATTGTCATTTTTGTAAGCTTTCTAGAACTTTCAAAAGCAGTCAGCTTATCTTCACAAACTTTGTAATCATTATTGTTTCTATAACCATCAAATTCAGTAGCCATTTGCTCATCCAAAGCTTTGATGCTAAAAGTGAACTCCACCCTTTCCCCCATCTGGAGATAATCTTTGTAATAATGAGACCACTTATGTCATAGGTTTTCAGAATCCTATCACATCTGTAAGGAGATCATTACATTCGACAAATATGTAGAAAACAGTGTTGAGCGTTCTTTCTTTGGTTTTATCCATTCTATCAGGCAGAATTCTAAACAGGGTAAACCTCATATAGTTCTAATGAAAATACTTTAACAAAGGGACTGACAGAGATGTGAGCAGACTTAAGGGACCAAATGAGGGATTTTGAAACACCCAGACTAGCAACAACGCTAAGCCAATGCTACCATAGGGTTAAAGTTTTAAAAGAAGGATTAGCACCGTCAGAGCTCAGGGATGGCTGGATCTGAAGTGCATGGAGCACACAGAAGTAACTCTATAGTCTTAGAGGACAAAACTGGTGCCAGATTAATGGCTCCAAGGCAGTCAGTGCAGAGAAGAAATATCCTTATAATTTTACCCATATTTACCCCTACTGATCTTCAGCTGGTGCTCCCATTGACTGAATACAGTGAAAACCAATCAGCAAGCCAGTGTAGTGGTACAGACCATTGGGGCCAACCATTCAAGGCACACAGCAGAACAAAGAAGTTCAGAGAATGGATCTGTTGGTGAAATAGGAAAAAAAAAAAAAAATCAAGACAATAATGCAACAGTCAAGGCCAGGTATTTTCATGGCTTGGACCAGGTGTGATACTGGTAAAGGTAGTGAAAATTTATGAGATTCTGGACATATTTCTAAGAAAGATATAACAAGACTTGGAGGTGAATTGAATGTGCACATGGGAAAGAGAAATAAGAAATAGATATAGAGAAATTCATGGAAAAAGCAGGATTGAGAGAACATTTAATTTGGATAAGATAACTCTGAGATGCCATCAAAGTGGAGTGGCCAAGTAAGCAGCTGAATATATAAATCTAGAGTTCAGAGCAGAGTCTAGCCTGGAGATATAATTCATAAATAGAATTATTATTTAATAATTATAATTGCCAAATAACCTGTAAAGTACTTAGCTGATAATAGGAATCCAATAAATGTGAAGTTCTATTTCTGTCGGTCTTCAAAGAAAAACTAAGATGGTTTATGCCCATACACCCCCTTCTATTAGTAACCTGAGACATAGAGAAAAGTGGAGAAGATTTTAAAGGGAATGAAACCACAAGTGTAAAATATACAGTCAATAGAATAAACACTGCAGTAGATATAATTCTGAAAATAAGGCAAACCACAGGGGGATCTATTTCTTCTGGATGAAGTTGGGTTTATATACCACCCAGAGAATTCTCTGTAGCCTTTGACAATACCTCACTGAGCATATAATTGCCAGAAAGGTGGGAAGGAATTAAGCACTGTGAGTAATATCCTTTGTAATGTCTCACAGAGAAAGGTTAAAGAAATTTCATTTGCTATGAGGAGATGGAAATAAATTAGTTAAGTCACCATGGAAAATCAAGCAGGCAGGACCAGGCTGTGATAAGATCCAGCGGAAGAAATATGAGATTTTTAAAAATAGACATTTTAATTCATACAATAATAAATGTGAGACCAATTTTACAGAGGAGAACCAATGCAAAAAACATCAAGATTATTCAGCTTAAGTTAGAAAGGACTGGATGTCTTTATAAGACAAGTCAGTTGTTATGAGGTCTTTTACTATTTATTTACATATTTTAATGGGCAGGAAACAAATAAGTCAAAGTAAGCCTTGAACCTAGAAATCTCTTTAACATTCTCAGAAGACTGAGAATAAGAAAAAAAAGAAAAAAAAAAAAGGTTTGATGTGGAATTGCCAGAAGCCCTTTATAGAACTTGAGCCTTACTGGTCATAATGGTTGCTGAAACATTTATTCAAGACCCATTTACCTTTCAATCCTCCTTTTATGAAAATTTGGGTTCTCATTAACTATTAATGTATTATTTTATTAATTGGATACAAACCCGATATGCTAGTAATAGGCTGAAAGAAGATCACTTTTTGTGCCAGAAAGAGAATATGAATGGCAGAGTAGAGTCATTTTTATGTAATATAGACTAGAGGATGGGGAGGAGGATAAATGAAATTTAAGTCACAAACACCCAGGAATAGGAATTGCAAATCCTCATCTGTTTCACAGATAACCCCAAAACTGAAGAGAAAGGATGATTGAGGTCAAAGGTGATTGCTCATCTCCTGATGTGGAGATATGGGCTGGGGAAGCCGATGTTGACAGTAGTGATGGGACACAACCCCTGGATGCCTATGGGGTTCTGCACTTGACTCCATGAAGTCCACTTCCCCAGTTTTTTTTTTTTTTAAAGATTTTATTTATTTATTTGAGAGAGAGAGAATGAGAGAGAGCACATGAGAGGGGGGAGGGTCAGAGGGAGAAGCAGACTCCCTGCCGAGCAGGGAGCCCGATGCGGGACTCGATCCAGGGACTCCAGGATCATGACCTGAGCTGAAGGCAGTCACTTAACCAACTGAGCCACCCAGGTGCCCCCACTTCCCCAGTTTTATGTATCCAAGTCATACCCTGTATTAGCTAGGGTAAATGTGCGTGTAAGTCACAGCACACCTCCAACTGGCTTAAACAATAGATGTTAGTTACTGGATTCATTGGCTTATTTGCTATGAAGTCCAGAATTGGAGTCAATCTTGGGTTGAGACTGATTTATCAGGTCAAAAAATACATATAAGAATATGATTCTTGGGCACCTGGGTGGCTCAGTTGGTTAAGCGACTGCCTTTGGCTCAGGTCATGATCCTGGAGTCCCGGGATTGAGTCCCGCATCGGGCTCACTGCTCAGCGGGGAGTCTGCTTCTCCCTCTGATCCTCCCCCCCTCTCATGTGCTCTCTCTCTCTCTCTCAAATAAATAAATAAAATCTTTAAAAAAAAAAAAAAGAATATGATTCTTTCCTTCTCTTCCTGTTGCCTCCCATGGAGTCAGCCTTATCCTAAGGTTGACTCACCACTGTGGTCACCAGATAGCTGTCAATAGGGGATCAAGTCCTGAGAACAGGGATAGAGATGTAGGTGAGACCATTCCAGCTGAGCAGCTGTTACTCACTGGGGGAGATTCCTCTAGGGAGTATCCTTGACCATCAGCAGAAGAATGGAGAGCGGAACCTTGGGAAGAAGTCACAGACGCACATTCACTCTCAAGCTCCCAGCATACTGTCTGAACTCAAAGGTCAGAATTTTAAGTCACAATTACTTAAACCACTTAGAACTGAGGTCACCTACTTTCAGAGTGCACCTAAACATTGTACAAATGTTTTGTAAAATTATGGAGATAAACCCAAAAGAGTAATGAGATTATGCACTTGACTCCCTCTACTCAGATATAAACTAGGATCTAAGTTTTATTTTCCTTTTTTCCCTCAGTGCCAAGCAAAGACCATGCAGAAGCATAGGAATAGGTATACAGTATGTACTGTAGAGCAGGTGCTGCCCTGAGCCTTTGTACATTTTAACTTTCCCATCATTTTTACAAAATTATGAGGTAGGTTCTGTGATGAACTCCATTCTGCCAACAAGTGGCACCACATAAAACTAAATACTAGCAGATCTGAGATATAAACCTTTACAACTTACCACTCTTTGAATACTCTTTGAAGGAATGAATGCATTAATTAATATTAATTAATGAAAGAATCACTGCATTAATGAATGAATAATAAATGGAATGAAAATGTTTCTGTCTACATACCCTAAACATGTTTGTGCTCTCTTTAGAGACAGTGTCCCAAAAACATGCTACTAGATATTAGGAAAGATAATTTCCAGCTCTAAGAATGCCCCTACCTTTCCATCTAATTTTGAACCATTTGCATACTACTCAGGGACGTTGTCCATTCAACCATTAAATAGGGGTTAAAATTCTGCCCTTTCTACTTCACAGGGCATTTTTGTGGATATAAGAAGATAATACACATTGGAAGTACACTGGAAACTATCAGGCATCACACTAATATAAAGTATAATTCTAAGCAATGTAAAACTTTGCAGGTAGTAAAACTCTTTCCCTGTGATTATCAAGATGTTGATGAATAATAGATATCTGAAGGGCACAGTCTATGGTTATTAACTCAGCAACAGAGACCTGCCATAATCATTAAAGTTTAGAATTTTAGAGTAAAAGAGCCATTAAAGATCGTTTGGTTTGACCCTTCATGTTTCATATTGAGACTGACTTAAGATTATCTCACCTATGGGGACACAGAATCATCAACATAAAATAGTCCCTGCTTGTCCTACCCGTTCTAGTCATGAGTGAATAATGCCAGGACGTGCTCAAACCCTCAGGAACGGTAATGTCATTGCATTGTCTGCAATAAGAATGTCTGGTTGCCATCATCAGCTCTTTAAGTTACTCAGAACAAATAATTATTTGTACTTAATAAGAGTGTTTATTTAGTGAATAAATTGTAATATTTTAGAGACCAGGCAGTAGCATATCTTTCTCTTTTGAGTGAACAGCTGCTTCAGGGAGGCAACTGGCCCTGACAAGGGCTAGGCTCCTAAATATGTTTCCATAACTTACTAGCTGGGTAAACCTGACCAATTATCTTAACCTGTCTGACATTGTTGGCTCAAGCAGAATATGGCAGCATTTTAGGTAGTTACTGAATTAATCAATGAGGGAATAGGGGAATGAATGCCATATAGGTTAGCCACACCAAAATAATCTTGCATGGTCAACCACCCCAAGCTCAGCACAAAGCACACATTATTATATTCACATTCCTGCAGGCCAATGAGGGCAACTCTACATCTGGCTGTAGGACTGTGAGCCAGGTGGGGTTTCTCTGTTCTATGGTTATTCATTCTTCTGAATTAATGCAGATACCCAGGGCAGGTCCTTCTCATGCCACAGCAGGAGCTCAGAAGAGTGAGTCTAAAGTGTGGGAAACTTTTAAGTCCCTACCAATGTCACCTGATTAATAGCCCACTTAAAGCAGATAGTATACGCGAGCCCCAAATTAAGAGATAAGGAAGAATATTCCACCTGCCATATAACTTTTTTTTTTCCCCTCAATGGAATCCAGACTAGTAACATATATCCAACAGTGGCCACAGTAAGTGCCATGCCCAACATAAATTGGGAGGTAGGTGTTCTGTGCTGTATTGCGTTGTCCAAAATTTATATGTTAAACCCTAACCCCCAATGTGACTGTATTTGGGGATAGGGTCTTTAAGGAGGCAATTAAGGCTAAATAATGCAATAAAGGTGGCCCTAATCCAAAAGGATTAATGTCCTTACAAGAAGTAGAAGATACTTCAGGAGAATATCCACAGAGTAAAAGGCCGTATGAGGACACAGGAAACAGGTGGGTGTCTGCAAGCCAGGGAGAGTGACCTTGCCAGAAGGCAGCCCAGCTAGCACCTTGGGTTTGGACTTCTAACCTCCAGATCTGTGAAAAATAAATTTCTGTTTTTTAAGCCGCCAAGTCTGTGGTGATTTGCTATATATGGGAGCCCCAGAAGGCAAATATAGAGGGTAATATTCTGTTCTCATGGAGATGGGGGTGGAGAGAGAGAACATTTGTTGAACAATCATCTATTTTCACACTGATATGCAATTTATTTTCCAGACCCATTTTGAGTCTGAGAGAAGCAGAGTTTAGAGAACTTTGCCTCCTACTTGAGCACTCTGTCAGCAGGTGACAGAATAGGGTCTTGAATAAAAGACTTCTTAATTCAAGCCCTTTATTCTGTGATATAACTTTTTTTCCCCTCAATAGAATCCAGACTAGTAACATATATCCAACAGTGGAACAACTTATGTGTGTGGAATGAATGACCATATCTCTTAGAGCCCAGCTGGGACGATAAAGCACAGAGTGAAACAAGATGGGTTGCCAGCGGAACAAGCTGAATTAAGGGAGGCTAAAGTGTGTTTAGGGATACGTTGATGAAAGCTTAAATTGAGCTTCAATTCCATCATTTATAAACAGGATAAGAATAGTATATACCTTGGAGGTTTCCATGAAAGTGAGATAGTACATGTAAAAAGAAACGAGTCCAGTATGTGTGCATTTCTAATACTAAAACAATGACAGGTATGACTACTATTGTGTTACAATGCTTAGAATGGCAGAGCAAATGGCACATCCTTGAGTCAGAGAAATACTTTCCCTGGATAGTGTTTGTATAAATCCTCCTCTTTATTTTTAAGATTTATTAATAAAAAGGGGAATTAGTAAGATCTTGCTTATCTCAAAATCTTTGAATGTGTGTGTGTATGTGCACACATGTGCACATGTGGGTATGTGCATATTGCTGACTTTATCTCTGCTGTGATCAGATTGAAATTAAACTTATGGTTTACCTCTCAGGGGCGGGGTGATTGCCAAAACTTTTGAGTCTGTTCCCCCTCAAGATCCATCCGCCTGAACAGTACTATTTATATACTTATAGCTGACTCCCTGCCAACCTCCTCCACACACATACCAACACAAACACACACCAACATACATCCACATACACAAACCCCCAACATGCATAGCACCAGGCCACACCAGAGCACCCACACACATGTGCACATGCACACACACCACACACACACACACACACACACTTTCTCTTCTTCTTTGCTTATGTAGCACGTATCATCCTTTGCAGCTCATTTTTCTTATCAGAGTCCTTGAAAGATTTTGTGGCCCTCATTTACTATATGCAATGACTAATTTTATGGGTCAACTTGACAGCAACACAGGATGCCCAGATATTTAGTGAAACATGATTTCTTGTGTGTGTGAAGGTTCTTTGGATAAGATTAGCATGTGAGTTGGTGGACTAACTAACACAGATCGCCTTCCCCAGCATGAATGGGCATTATCCAACCTGTTGAGGGCCTGAATAGAACAAAAAGGCGGAGGAAAGAGGGATTCCATCTTTACTGCTAAGCTAGGACCTCAATCTTCTACTCTCAGAAGTCCTGATTCTCAGCCTGCTGACTAGGACTGGATCTACACCATTGGCTCTCTGGCTCTTAGGCCTTCAAACTGTACCACTCAGTTTCCTGGGTCTCCCCCTTGCTAAGAGCAGGTGACAGAACTTGGCAGCCTCCATAATCCTGAGGGCTAGTACCTTAGAATAGATCTCTTTATACATACCCTATTGGATCCCATGTCTCTGAGGAACCCTGACTAATACACTGTATTGATTCACTTTCACTTTTCATACATTTTAGACTTGAACTTTTCTTTTTTCTGTCACCAATATAATGGCAGATACTTGAGGAATCCACATGGTGACTTTTTGCTTCCATTTCCTCTGTGCCCAATAAACTATACTATACACCACCAGCAGAAGCACATAATGGACACTCATGAAAAACTTTTAATTAAAAATCATATTAAGTAATAATGAATATATTTCCAATTTTCATGTGGAATATTGTAATTTTATTAGGAATTTGTAATATGTTTATAATATGTAGGTCTCACATCTATCTAATAAATAAATTTTGAAATCTTCTGATTGCAAAAGTAATAAGCATTTATTATATGGATTGAAAACAGTGCTAATGAATGTAAAAATATTTAAAAATCATATAAAAATCACATTTAAAGTCAGTGTTAATATTTAATGACTTCCTTTCTAGTATGTAATTTATAATTTTACATTATACTGAGCTGAGATCACACTACATATTTTATGTCCTCCTCTTTTCAATTAATATTATATTGTGAATATTTTTCCATCATTAAAAATTTTGTCAAAGATGTTTATGCCTGCTTGTGTAAATCAATAATAAAATGATTTAGGTGTGTTAATGTAGTCATGCGGTGATAGGATTAAAATGAATACATTAACAGAATCCCTCCTCCCATATGGATATTTCCTTTAAGCCAAAGCTTCTTATTACCAAATGACTGTGTGCTTAGTTAGTAAGCTGAAGTTAGAAATCCACAGAGGCTTAATATCTTAATCACAGAGATTAATGAGGAGGTATACTTAATACCCTCACACAATACTAGACAGCTGATATATAGTGTATGATATAAATTCCATTCTGTAAAAGTTAAGCTACTGTAATATTCACTTAACATATTAATGGGCTCTGAGGATGAGAATAAATTTAGCATAACACAAGTTTTCTGCCCTTGGGTATGAGCAATCTACTTGAAGGACCAGACATATACATGTGAGATAGTTATAGAATCGTTCCAAGGAATGAGGTGAGGGATGCACATTGTAGACAGTCAGTGAACTATGCATGTAGAAGTGGAAAATCAAACTGGATGGGCACTATCCAAGAAAGCTTCCTGGAAAAGCTGGGCTCACCTTCGGTATTCAGAATAATGGACTATGGTGGAGGAATAGTATTTACTCCGTACCTGTTATAAGCCAGTCCTCATCTCTGGTTACTTTCACCCTGGAGAACCAGCAATGACATTCCCTTTTGATAAATGTGACTTGAACACTTCTGACTCCACATCTATGCTCTTTAAATGGCACTGCTAAAGGGATGACTAAAAAGGAGAGAACATCGAGGCAGGGAACAGAGTATGCAAAAGCCCAGATAAACATGGGATCTGGGAGTGAAGAGGGGCAGTACCCAAGGCAGGTGTGTTGCACTCTGTGGAGTTGAGAGAATGGCTATGATGAGAGGAAATGTACACAGTGGAGTCACATGGCAAGAGATGCTAAATAACAAAAGATAGCAACCATGAAGATACCTGGGGACACTGATTCCCCTGGTATGGTCCCATTAACTAGACCCTTAGCTAATGATGTCAATTTTGCATTTCATTGACTAAAAACTGCTTAGAAAAAACAATTCATTGGAAAACTGTGTGTGTGTAGGAGAGAAAGAAATCATGAAATCCCATCTTCTCTATTATAGTGAAAATATAATTGACTGTTTTTAATGAGAGTGAACTGAAGGCCCCTTTTAAGCACACTAATATATGTAGTCAAAATGAATCATTTTCACGTGTCACAAAGGCCACTAGAAAGTAAGAGACCTGGCCCTTGCCCTCAGAGTGCTTAGAGCCTAGTGGGAGAGACAACGTGTAACAGGTGCTATAAAGGAGAGGGCTGGGCACCATGAAGACCCACAAAGTGGCAGTTGGTTTAGAGGGGAAGGGAGGGTCCTCCTCGGGAAAGTGTCCAGTGGAAATAGTGGCTGATTTCAGATCTCTAGGAAACACTGGGGAGCCTGGGCAAATGGGGAAGGATGAAGCATTAAGGAAGAGACAGCATTTCAGAGTCCTTATCATTTGACTCATCAAATCTTATTTTAGAAACAGAAAAAAAAGCCATGGTGGCCAAAATGTAGAGAACAAGAGGGAACAGCAAGTCACAAAAGGTCAGTGGGGCTGGATGTTGCAGGGCTTATAAGCCAAGGGAAAGATCTGGTCTTCATTCCAAGAAAAATAAGTCATTGAGGATCCTTCCACATATGACTGGATTTTATTTATTTTTTATTTTTTTTATTTTTTCTTATTTTATTATGGTATGTTAATCACCATACATCATTAGTTTTTGATGTTTTGTTCCATGATTCATTGTTTGCGTATACCACCCAGTGCTCCATTCAGTACTTGCCCTCTTTAATATCCATCACCAGGCTAACCCATCCTCCCACCACACTCCCCTCTAGAACCGTCAGTTTGCTTATCAGAGTCCAGAGTCTCTCATGGTCCATCTCCCCCTCCGATTTCCCCACCTTCATTTTTCCCTTCCTGCTATCTTCTTTTTTTTTTAACATATAATGTATTATTTGTTTCGGAGGTACAGGTCTGTGATTCAATAGCCTTACACAATTCACAGCACTCACCATAGCACATACCCTCCCCAATGTCTATCACCCAGCCACCCCATCCCTCCCACCACCCCACCACTACAGCAACTCACAGTTTGTTTCCTGAGATTAAGAATTTGTCATATCAGTGAGAACATATGATACATGTCTTTCTCTGATTGACTTATTTCGCTCAGCATAATACCCTCCACTTCCATCCACGTCACTGCAAATGGCAAGACGTCATTCCTTTTGATGGCTGCATAACATTGCATTGTGTGTGTGTGTGTCTACATATATATATATATATATATATATATATATATATATATATATATACACATATATATATATGTGTATATAGAATATTTTTTCTTTGAAAAAAGTGAATGGTATTTTGATGGGGATTGCATTGAATGTGTAGATTGCTCTAGGTAGCATTGACGTCTTCACAATATTTGTTCTTCCAATCCATGAGCATGGAATGTTTTTCCATTTCTTTGTGTCTTCCTCAATTTCTTTCATGAGTTTTTATAGTTTTATGAGTACAGATCCTTTGCCTCTTTGGTTGGATTTATTCCTAGGTATCTTAGAGTTTTGGGTGCAATTGTAAATGGAATCAACTCCTTAATTTCTCTTTCTTCTGTCTTGTTGTTCGTGTATAGGAATGCCACTGATTTCTGTGCATTGATTCTACATCCTGCCACTTTACTGAATTCCTGTATGAGTTCTAGCCATTTTGGGGTGGAGTCTTTGGGGTTTTCCACATAAAGTATCATATCATCTGCAAAGAGTGAGAGTTTGACTTCTTCTTTGCCGATTTGGATGCCTTTGATTTCTTTTTGTTGTCTGATTGATGTGGCTAGGACTTCTAATACTATGTTGAATAGCAGTGGTGATAGTGGACATCCCTGCCATGTTCCTGACCTTAGGGGGAAAGCTCTCAGTTTTTCCCCATTGAGAATGATATTCACTGTGGGGTTTTCATAGATGGCTTTTATGATATTGAGGTATGTACCCTCTATCCCTATACTCTGAAGAGTTTTGATCAAGAAAGGATGCTGTACTTTGTCAAATGCTTTTTCTGCATCTATTGAGAGGATCATATGATTCTTGTTCTTTCTTTTGTTAATGTATTGTATCACATTGATTGATTTGCGGATGTTGAACCAACCTTGCAGCCCAGGGAGAAATCCCACTTGGTCGTGGTGAATAATCCTTTTAATGTACTGTTGGATCCTATTGGCTAGTATTTTGGTGAGAATTTTTGCATCCATGTTCATCAGGGATATTGGTCTGTAATTCTCCTTTTTGATGGGGTCTTTGTCTGGTTTGGGGATCAAGGTAATGGTGGCCTCATAAAACGAGTTTGGAAGTTCTCCTTCCATTTCTATTTTTTGGAACAGTTTCAGAAGAATAGGTATTAATTCTTCTTGAAATGTTTGGTAGAATTCCCCTGGGAAGCCATCTGGCCCTGGGCTTTTTTTGTTGGGAGGTTTTTGATGACTGCTTCAATTTCCTTAGTGGTTATAGGTCTGTTCAGGTTTTCTATTTCTTCCTGGTTCAGTTTTGGTAGTTGATACATCTCTAGGAATGCATCCATTTCTTTCAGGTTATCTAATTTGCTGGCATAGAGTTGCTCATAATATGTTCTTATAATTGTTTGTATTTCTTTGGTGTTGGTTGTGATCTCTCCTCTTTCATTCATGATTTTGTTGATTTGGGTCATTTCTCTTTTCTTTTTGATAAGTCTGGCCAGGGGTTTATCAATCTTTTAATTCTTTCAAAGAACCAGCTCCTAGGTTCGTTGATCTGTTCTACTTTCTTTTGGTTTCTATTTCATTTATTTCTGCTCTGATCTTTATTATTTCTCTTCTCCTGCTGCGTTTAGGCTTTATTTGCTGTTCTTTCTCCAGCTCCTTTAGGTGTAGGGTTAGGTTGTGTATTTGAGACCTTTCTTGTTCCTTGAGAAAGGCTTGTATTGCTATATATTTTCCTCTTAGGACTGCCTTTGCTGCATCCCAAAAATTTTGAACAGTTGTGTTTTCATTTTCATTGGTTTTCATGAATTTTTAAATTCTTCTTTAATTTCCCCGTTGACCCATTCATTCTTTAGTAGGATGCTCTTTAGCCTCTATGTACTTGAGTTCTTTCTGACTTTCCTCTTGTGATTAAGTTCTAGTTTCAAAGCATTTTGGTCTGAAAATATGCAGGGAATGATCCCAATCTTTTGGTACTGGTTGAGAACTGATTTGTGACCTAGAATGTGATCTCTTCTGGAGAATGTTCCATGGGGACTATAGAAGAATGTGTATTCTCTTGCTTTGGGGTGGAATGTTCTGAATATATCTGTGAAGTCCATTTGGTCTAGTATGTCTTTTAAAGTTTTCATTTCCTTGTTGATCTTTTGCTTAGATGATCTGTCCATTTCAATGAGGGGGCTCTTAAGGTCCCCCAGTATTATTGTATTGTTGAAGTGTTTCTTTGCTTTTGTTATTAATTGGCTTATATAATTGGCTGCTCCCATGTTAGGGGCAGAGATGTTTACAATTGTAAGTTCTTCTTGTTAGATAGACCCTTTAAGTATGATATGGTGTCCTTCCTCATCTCTTATTACAGTCTTTGGTTTAAAATCTAATTTTTCTGATATAAGGATTGCCACCCCAGCTTTCTTTTGGTGTCCATTAGCATGGTAAGTAGTTTTCCACCCCCTCACTTTCAATCTGGGGGTGTCTTTGGGTCTAAAATGAGTCTCTTGCAGACAACATATCGATGGGTCTTATTTTTTAATCCAATCTGATAGCCTGTGTCTTTTGATTGGGGCATTCAGCCCATTTACATTCAGGGTAACTATTGAAAGATAGGAATTTAGTGCCATTGTATTACCTGTAAGGTGACACTTATTGTATATTGTCTGTGTTCCTTTCTGGTCTATGTTGCTTTTAGGGTCTCTCTTTGCTTAGGGGACCCCTTTCAGTATTTCTTGTAGGGCTGGTTTCGTGTTTGCAAATTCCTTTTGTTTTTGTTTGTCCTGGAAACTTTTTATCTCTCCTTCTATTTTTAATGACAGCCTAGCTGGTATAGTATTCTTCGCTGCATATTTTTCTCATTTGGTGCTCTGAATATATCCTGCCAGTCCTTTCTGGCCTGCCAGGTCTCTGTGGATAGGTCTGTTGCCAATCTAATGTTTCTAGCATTGCAGGTTACAGATCTCTTGTCTCGAGCTGCTTTCAGGAATTTTTCTTTGTCTCTGAGACTCATAAGTTTTATTATTAGAAGTCGGGTGTTGACCTATTATTGATTTTGAAGGGGGTTCTCTGTGCCTCCTGGATTTTGATGCCTGTGTCCTTCCCCAAATTAGGGAAGTTCTCTGCTATAATTTGCTCCATTATACCTTCTGCCCCTCTCTCTCTTTCTTATTCTTCTGGGATCCCAATTATTCTAATATTGTTTCATTTTAAGGTATCACTTATCTCTCGAATTCTGCCCTCGTGATCCAGTAGTTGTTTATCTCTCTTTTTCTCAGCTTCTTTATTTTCCACATTTGGTCTTCTATATCACTAATTCTCTCTTCTGCCTCATTATCCTAACAGTTCGAGCCTCCATTTTTGGTTGCACCTCATTAATAGCCTTTTTGATTTTGACTTGGTTAGATTCTAGTTCTTTTATTTCTCCAGAAAGGGTTTCTCTAATATTTTCCATGCTTTTTTCAAGCCCAGCTAGTATCTTTAAAATCGTCTTTCTGAACTCTAGTTCTGACATCTTACTAATGTCCGTACTGAGTAGGTCCCTGGCAGTCAGTACTGCCTCTTGTTCTTTTTGCTGAGGTGATTTTTTCCGTCTTGTCATTTTGTCCAGAGGAAAATAGATGAATAAGAGAACAAAATTCTAACAGGGTAACAATGACCCCATAAAAATATACACTAAACAAATCAAAAGAGACCTGAAACCAGGCTAAAAGAAAGGGAAAGAAAGAAAAAAGAAAAAGAAAAAGAAAAAGATAAAATAAAAAAAAAAAAAAAAACTAACAAACAAATGAACAAAAAAAAAAAAAACAGAATATGATCAAATATGATCAGGCTGGTTCATAGATTAGTGCCACCTACTAGATTCTGGGCATATTTTGGTCTGTTGGAAGAAAGTGCCTCCCAAAATTTTAAAGAAAGAGAAGCTTATATATGTACAAAAATAAGGGTAAATACGATGAAGGGATGGAATATGACTGTAAAGATGAAAGTTATAAGAGATTTTATAAAAGGAATTGATAAGATAAGAAGTTGAAAAATGAAAGAAGAGGATTTAAAATTAAAAAAAAAGAGAGAGAGAATGTGATTAGGCAGGAGACTAGAAAAAGCCATACAGTAGAGATTTAGGGTATATTTTGGTCAGTTAGAAGAAACTGTATCCCAAAATTTTAAAGAGAGAACAAGTTATATATATATACCAAAAACAAGGTTAACTACTATGAAGGGATAGAATATGACTCTTCCAGAAAGTGGTCGCTTTTCTGTTCAGAGTTGCTGCTAGTCTTTTCTTCAATCTCCTGTTGAGTTCGTAGGTGTTCAGAATGGTTTGATCCCTATCTAGCTGAATTTCCAGGACCAGACGAAATTTAGGTCTCCTACTCCTCTGCCATCTTGCTCCTCCCTCCTGACTGGACTTTAATTAAAGGGGAGGGTTGAGATGAAGAGAAAGAGAGGAGTCTCATTGCCAAATAACCAGTGATAGGGTAAAGACAAAGAAACTGTAAGTAGTGTTAAGGGTCTTGGCATAATATAAAAAGAAAGATCTGGGTTTTGCACAAGGTATATAGGAGAAATAAGAAAGAATACAGTCCCTATGTCACAATCTACAGAGAGATAGAATATTTTAAATTAATTAATGCAGTGCAGGGTGCTAGATGACACTGGAGTAATAAGACTAATATTGGAGATTCCACAATTGACTAATCTAATTCAAATCCAGGCCCTGTTACTTATCAGCAGTGAGATGTTCAGTCAGTTACCTAATTGCTATGAATCTCACCTTTTGCTTCCACAAAATGTGAATAATCATAACTCCAATTGTATAGAGTTTGGAGAAGGATTGGATGACATAATATAGGCAAAGAAATTAACACGGAGCATATAATCACCAAAGCCTGTTAGATGTGACTGTTTTTTAGAGAATTTCCATTCCCATTGCTGTTGTAATGCCATTACTAAAATCATATTAATCATCATTGTTTTAAGAGCTTTAATAGGCATATTCTTTAAAATAGTCAAGTATTAATGTGATCCATATTGGGAACTGAGTTAGCAATAGGTCAGGGAAACAAAAGATTTCAGAGAAGATAAGAGATTTGATGTTGATTCAACCAGGAACTCTAAGGAGCATCCAGTAATCCAGAAATGAGTCTGCTACAACCAAACTTTCTTAACAGCTTAAGGTGATTTACAATTAATCCTCAAAACAATCATGAAATGGGTACTAGTATGATCCCCTTTTTACTAATGAGGAAACTGAGGTATAGAGGGATTAACTTGCCAGGGAACAGTCAGTTTATAAGTAGAGGAGCTGGAAATTGAACCCCAGAGGCTGGCTCCAGAATGGGTAAGCTTAATCTCTAGGCACCCCTGCCTCTGTTGGGTTACAATGGGCAGTGATGAAGGTGGCTTGCATAACTCTGCTGTTGGATCAATTTCTGATTTCTGCATGGGGTGCTACACATAATATCACAAAAAGGTACTATTTCCCAAAACAAATTACTTGGGAAACTCATGGAGAGGGACATGACACAGAGGCTGTATTATCATTTTTCTTTTTTTGAGGCTTCAAAATAAAAGATACATCCTGGATTCCACATATCATGAAGTTCCGTGTACTATTCCATCATGGGGGCAAGCAAAGGAAAACTGCATTCACAGATGAATTGTGTCTGCAATCAGCCTTGAACTTCCTGTGTCCAACTGAAGATATGATTTTCTTTGGTAATGCAACATTTGATGCAGATGGATAGCCAAATTACTCCCCAGTGTTGGAACACTCCCCAGCAAAATGAGGAAGACTTCAGTCAATTTGATTTGTACAGAAAACCACTATTGCTCAAACTAGCCAACCATCACTAATGTTTTTATATAAAGCTGAGGAGGTCAGAGGTCTCTGGGATGAGCCGAAGCTGTGGAATCAGGAGATACATGCTGCCTCTATCATTCAAGGCCGGCTCACACGTCATCTCCCTGAGCACCAGAAACAGAACAAATGGCTGGCAGAACACCTGGCTTGCACTTCTCCCATCTTAGCGCCCATCACAGCATATTAGACTTGTTACCCTCCTGCCTTCTTGACAACACTGATCTGTGGATGCTGATGAGAATCATTTTTAAAGTTGTTTTTTTTCCCCTACCCAAAGGCCCTGAGTTGATGTGGAAAATTGTTTCACATATAACTTGAACATTATAGCCAGCTGTAGTTCTACTATGGTGCTCCCAATTTTCCGCTTGTTCAATCTCCATCTCCCCACTCACCCAGCTTGCTGCTGCATCTGCTGGAAAGCTGCATAGAGACTCACACCATGTCCAGCTCACCAGTTTCCCCTCTGCCTACTGTCCCATGCCAATGCCTCTGCAAGTCCATTCACACTTTCAGTAACACAACCACAGTCACCTCTGCTCCTCCTGATGCATCCCTCGTCTCCTCAGTAGGCAGATGTATCTGTTTTCTTACTGTTTCCTCATGCAGACAAGTGGAACAAGAGGCAGGGGTGTAGATGTTGTAGCCAAATAGGGTTTCTTTATAGAGTTGTTCCACGTTTACCAAATGCATCAAACAAGTCCCTTGGTCCTCTGGGATGCAGCCCAGGGCATGTGGGGAATTAACTGGAATGGGACAAGGTCATGGTTAGGTAGGTTAATGTCCAGCTTTGCCCTCTACTCAGGATTCCTTCCCACTTCAGGCCTGGATATAGTGGCCTTTGGTGCCTAAACTCTAGCTCATTTACAATGCTCCTTTCTGTCCTGGACATGCTGTCTCTCCCAACACCCTATCTCATGGGTCTTTTCTACCTTAGGTCACCACTCAGATCTTAATAATACTGAACAGTAGTGGCTAAGATTCATCTTCTTTCTCATGCTTCTCCTAGATGTCATGGAAATAAAGGTATGTGGCCAATCCCACTGATTGAAGTGAGGAGTCCCAGAAGTCCAAGGAAAATGAAAATTAGTGGGAGTATATCTTTCTCTTTCAAGATGGGGGGAGAGGTCTGACTTCCAGTTTTAATAAGAACAACAGTTTATTCAAAAATAAATGCATAAAATAAAAAAATATATGTTTATATAACCAAGAAAGCCAGTCACAGTGACTTCATCTCAGAGAAAAGGAGCAGAGATAGATAGGACATCAGTTAAATCTATATGTCAGTATGTCCAAATATCACCTCCAAACCACACAGACCTGAATACCTCTTAATTTGTTTTACATCAGAATTTATTTGAACTCCTGTTTCTTCACCCCACCAACCAGATGATAAGTGCCTTGGACTCAGTGGCAATATCCTATTTATAATGACATCATCATCTAAAACACAGAAGTCACTTGAAGAACATTATCTCTGCCATATGCCTTGCTATGTAATATTAATGCATAGTTATTTTGGCATTTGATAAAACAACTTATAAAAAGAATATAGGATATTTTATTATCCAACACTGACAGATAAGTAGGCTGAGGCACAAAGAGGTTTCCTACCTCAAAGTCAAAGCCACTAGAAGCACTTAATCTATCCAATCTTATATGATTCTCCAGACTCTTTTACTGGGGAAACCTATATGTAGTCCATCCATCCATTCATCCATCCATCCATCCATCCATCCATCCATCCATCCATCCATCTGTCCATCCATCCAACCATTTATGCAGTTATTTACCACAAACATATTAGGTACTATTCTATACTAGACAATGTGACAGTCACGGGGGACATGATATGAGTGAAAAAGAAATTAACCTCTACCCTCAAAGAGCCTACAGTCTGGTCAGAAAACAAATATTCATCAAATAATCCAACACAAATGCAGCAGATACAACGTAAACTGGATACCCAGTACAAATGCTCACCAAACAGTTTCTCATGGAACAGATTTGTAAGGCTCCGGCTAGGAATCCTGATGATGCACTACTCTTCTCTCTTGACTATATGCTCCCCTCCCAGCCAGCTACACGTTTCAACCCACCTCATCCCCTGTTCCAGTGCTCTGACAGCCAGGGTGAACAGAAGGGGCTCCAGCATAGTACTAGACCAAGCACTGACCTTGCTTTGCTGTTGCATCAGCCGTGACTTTGATGCTGAGCAAGTGTCTCGTTCCTCTCTAATTCTCTTTCTCTGTCTTGAGCCTGGGGTGTCAGAGAAAAAGGAAGGAAGAGTAGCCATTAGAACTCCACTGGAGATGTGGTATGATAGAAGAGCAGTCACCTCCCTTTAGGAAAGCCTAAAAACAAAAGGGTGTGTGTTGGGGCACCTGGGTGGCTCAGTGGGTTAAGCAACTGCCTTCGGCTGGGGTCATGATCCCAGGGTCCTGGGATCGAGTCCCACATCAGGCTCCCCCTGCTCTGCTGGGAGCCTGCTTCTCTCTCTGCCTCTGCCTGCCACACCCCCCCCCCCCGATTGTGCTCTCTCTCTCTGTCAAATAAAGAAATAAAATCTTTAAAAAAAAGGGTGTGTGTTTATTAAATAATCAGTATGTACACTGAACCTAGGGGATATCTGTCAAAAGCCAAAGTAGAAATACTAGCTGCCATTCATGGAGTGCTCACACCTGCTTAGCTGCCTCATCAAACTTTCCAAAGCCTACAATCCTGGTTGTATAGTATAGGCCATGTTGTGACCACAGCTACTCAAATGCTCTCTCTGTTTGCCTTGGTAGAAGTTTTGAGTAAATAAATATTACTTTAAAAATTGCAAATATTTTGGGCACCTGGGTGGCTCAGTTGTTAAACGTCTGCCTTCGGCTCAGGTCATGATCCCAGGGTCCTGGGATCGAGCCCCGCATTGGGCTCCCTGCTCAGTGGGAAACCTGCTTCTCCCTCCCCCACTCCCCCTGCTTGTGTTCCTGCTCTCGCTGTCTCTCTGTCAAAAAATAAATAAAATCTTTAAAAAAAAAATGCAAATATTTCACAGAGGGATTGTTGCTCACCCTTTGTCTATACACGTCTCGTAAGTTTGTTGTACAGCTTAAATACACATACACACACACAATGAAAATTCAGGATTTTTAGAAGGAAATGATCCAGAATTGTCAAACAAATACAACCATCTGGCCTCTTCTGTGAGGGGATGTTTGTTATAATTTAATCTTGGAGTCAGATGGATTTGACATTGATTCTTGGATCAGCACTTCATAATTGTGTAAACTAGGGAAGTGACCTTGTTGTGGGTGAGTGTGTGTGTGTGTGTGTGTGTCTCAGCTTCCTCATCTGTAAAATTGAGATAAAAATCCACATATTTTAAATATTTAATGACACACTTCATGTTGGTGTCCAGCAGAGTGCATGATATATTTTAGGATTGCAATAGTTAGCTCTATGCCACAGACCTATGTTATTTGGGAAGATGATGATAGTTACAGCATTCCAACAGCTCAGAGAACATAAGCTGATTAATTCATCTTTTACCATGACTTTTAAAGAACCAAATATGATTTTAAAATGTGAACTTTGTATACATCTGTCTTGATCTGATTATATAAGGATTTATCTCTTTGAAACGTGTTGCGATCCTAAAACTGATTTCATTCTTTATTCTGTGTGATTCTGTTCTAAAGTTGGTTAGTAAAGACATAGGGAGACAGCAGTTTGAACAGACAAATGTCTCAGGCTTTTTTTTTTTTTAATGAGGCAGCATGACATTATAGGAAAAAAACCTAGGCTAGGGGTCAGAAAACTGGATTAGAACTCTGGATTTTCTATAGCCTTAAAGCACATCATTTACCATTTTTGAATCTCTGATATCTTTACTTAAGAGGATCAAATCACCCACCTCGCAGTGTTGTGTCAAAACTCAAAATACAGATGAAGTGTCGAGTACATAGTCAGTGCTCAGTACATAACTACTACGTTTATATGAAGATCTTCATGCACAATCTATGGCAAGTAAATTATTTTTTAAAAATATTTATTTATTTATTTTAGAGAGAGAGAGAGCAGAGGGAAAGGGTAGAGGGGGAAGGGAGAGAGAGAATTTCAAGCAGACTCTCTGCTGAGTGCAGAGCCTGACTCAGGGCTTGATCTCAAGATTGTGAGATGATGACCTGAACCAAAATCAAGAGATGGATGCTTAATTGACTGAGTCACCCTTATGGCAAGTAAATTCTTATCACTGTAACTTTCTCTATGTATAAGTTAGAATATATGTCTTTGTGAGAGTAATTTGGTTTGGATAAGTTTTTGAATATTTATCACATATATTTTAGACATAACAAAGAAGGTACTAAAATGATTGCAGAAAGGTGTATACAGTGAAAACATAACTAGACCATGCCTCAGAATAAATAAGAATTTCAGTGCATATTTGCCAATATTAAATTGGTAGGTTGAAAGAAGCTATATGATTCACTTTCTTATCTTCTAAACCACTCTCTCCTAAAATGAGGAAAAATAAATTGCATTTATCTTTCTCCATGATATGCCCACCTATTATAGCACTTCTTATTACATTGTTTGTATGCTTCGTCTACCAAAACAAGAACAATATTGGCAAAGCAGTCATGTCCTGTATGATAACCATGGATATGAGGGTAGACACTGGAGTCACACAGCTGGAACTGCCCCCAAGTATCGAATTCACCCACCACGTGGCCTTTGGCAAGTTCCTGAAGCAATCTGAACTCCATTTGATCGATCTGTGAGAAGGGAGGCAGATATTTGCTTTGAGTTTACAGAGTTGTGGGAACTTTTGCTCTGTTAGAACAAAGCCTGGCACATGACAATCAAATTGGTAAGAGTTAGCTATTATGGCATCTCAAAATGCTCAGCAATGGTAGGTACTCAGTGAATGTTGAATGAATGAATAAATGCATAATGAACAAATGAATGTGAAACAGATGTACAGTATCAGAGGATGAGAAGGATCAGGGCTTCAACTTTGAGACAGTTATATGCCCATGCTGTCTCAGTAGGGGCCTCGCTAGTTCACTTTTCAGAACAGGCTGGCTTCCAGTAAAAATGTCAGGCATCTCCCACCTGTGATCTTCCAGGATTGCAAGATGGGTATGAGGGTTTTTTGTTTGAATTCATGCTGAGTGTGTCTAGAAAACACACAATGTCTAAGTGATTGTCTTTATCAATAGGGTGACCTGGGCTTTAGGCCAAATACTCATAGGAAAAATTACACTGAAAACAAATATTTCCAGGAAAGTGATTCTGTAAACTCATTGAAAACAAATATTTCCAGGAAAGTGATTCTGTAAACTCATATTGAATGTTGTGTCTGTTCTTCTCTCAGGGCACTCTGATATGGAAAGAGAGAGTGAGAGAGGACAGCCCTTTCTCAAAACTGATTTCTTGGATATTTTCAATTTCATAAATGCTTTTATTCCTTCTGGCAACAGCAAAATGAATAAGCACATAGTATGGGGAGGAGATGCAGCTCCATAAAAACTGCTCTGAGTACATGGGCAGCAGCCTCCCTCAAACTTGGTAAGTGTCTTATCAGCAGGTGCAGCCTTCCCCCAGCTGAAGCTGAGCAAGCTGAAAAGGGCTGTTGAAATGTGGGGAGCTGTGATCTTGTTTGAAGAGGACAAGGAAACAAACCTGACCCCTGTTTCAAGGATTAGGATTTGCTATAGGGAGAGCCCAGGAAGTGGCACTTCATGGCAAAACCCCACTCCATTCTGGGATACAGATGCCTACTTTGGTGATGTCCTGTTTCCTAAAGGGGAAAATCCATAGCAGGAGGTTTTGTCAAGTAATTAGTACCTCCCTCTGGTGGAACTGGTGGCATTAAAAGAAAAATAAGAAGAAAAAAAAAAAAGAGAACGTGAAGCAACACAACATGTGGGTACTTATGTACTAGGTCATGCTCTAAGAATGAAAGTGGTCTTTGCACCGTAGGAAAGAATAAACTTGGCCAATGAGTCCTGATACCACCCCTTCCACTTGATCCCTAAACTTAATTGAAATAAATCTTGTATAAATGTCAAAATGTCTGGTATAACATCAATAGCAGACTACAAGAGAAGGAAAGGGTGCTGCAAACTTAGCATAAATCAGTTTATCATAATCCATATATTTTTGGGTTTATTGTATTAGCAGCAGGGCAAGACTAAAGAAAATTTAATTACGTGGCATGATCAACTTATTTTAGAAAAATTCTCGAGGGGGCGGAGCAAGATGGCGGAGGAGTAGGAGACCTGGATTTCGTCTCCTCTCAGGAATTCAGCTGGATAGGGATCAAACCATTCTGAACACCTACAAACTCAACAAGAGATCGAAGAAAAGAATAGCAACAAATCTCTCATCAGAAAAGCGACGACTTTCTGGAAGGTAGGATGTGCAGAGAAGTGAATCCGAGGTGATATTTGGGAGGATAGACGGCAGGGGAGGGGCCTCCGTCGGCCGCTTCTGGCAAGTGATAAAAACACGGAGCACAAAATCGGAACTTTTAAGTCCGCTCCGCCGAGGGACGTCACTCTGGTGGCTAAGCGGGGGGTGGAACCCTCCGGGACAGTGTGGTCTCAGGACCCTCGGGGTCACAGAAAGACCGGGGGTGCCTGAGTGTGGCAGAGCTCCCAGGTAATGGAGCAGGGAAGCCGGCTGCAGAGGCGGAGCCCAGGCGCGGGCTCTCAGCTCGGGGTCGCCATAAACCGTGATCCGCGGCCCAGTCGGGCCCCTGCTCCTCCAGCAGGGACCCAACAAGCGGCAGATCCCGGGAGACTCACCTTCCTCCCCCGGGAGGAGCCGCGCGGGAGGGCACCGCAGGGATCTGCTGGGTTTGGAGACTCCACCCGGGGTCGGGTGCCAGAGATAGAGGTGCGCGGTCGCAGGCCAAGTGAGCACGGAGTGCGGCCGGAGACCGGGGAGACGGGAGTGACTGATGGCTTTTCTCTGGGGGCTCACTGAGGAGCGGGGCCCCGAGTTCTCAGCTCCTCCGGGGCGGAGATTGGGAGGCCGCCATTCTCACTCTCGGCCTCCAAAGGTACGGAAAGCTCGCAGGGAACAAAAGCCCCGGAGAGCAAACCCGAGCAGATGACTTAGCC